>NC_060910.1:12547347-12848180 GCF_014805685.1 Silurus meridionalis | reverse complement strand
AAATGGACCGTATACACAAATAAGGAAGTGAGGCACGCTTCTTTCAAATGTGAAGATTCTAAAGTATGAACATACAAATATGGGAGGAGAGAGAGAGAGAGAGAGAGAGAGAGAGAGAGAGAGAGAGAGAGAGAGTGAGTGTGTGTGTGTACGGTTCATCACCTCCCCCACCGTCAGCTGTTGAGCAGTGTGGCCTGCTGGGAGAAAGGTCTTCAGGGTGCTGTCACAAATGTTACTGCGTCAAGTTGTAACCTCGGCAGTATTCGGTGAAGCTTTTAGACTGCTGGCCCGTGCCTCAGCTCGACTCCGGACCAACTTTATAAATAACCTCACGCGCACATACACTCACGCACGCAGGCGGGCACTCAGGACTATCACTACTGACTAGCCAAGTGGCGGAAAACATTTGTGTAGCGAATAAAGGGGTAGGATACATGTAACATCATGGGTGCACGTATATTGTAGAAAATCTGTCATCTATATATCTATAATGATGAGTGGAGCCCTGTGAGGACAGTGGACGTGGCGGAGTGATGAAAGTATGCCTACAACTGTCCCTTGTGAATGTGTAACACCTTCTACTGCAGCCACCAAAATATTTAACATAGTCAGTAAGACAGAGAGTCTGCCGTCTGCTATATGATGACCGAAGAGTTGTTTTTTTTTATAGAATACATACCCAACGTCACTTTATTAGGAACACTTGTACACTTGCCAGCTCATTTATTCAGCGATCCTTTCAGCCAAACAGCTGGCAGCAGCAATGATCTGTAAAATCATTACGCTGTAAGATTCAGCTATTGTTCACCTCAAACACCAAAAAACGGGTGGGAGGCGAGCGGACGAGTGGATCTCTATGTGGTCTTTTACTGTTGTAACCCATGAGCCTCTAATTTTGTGCTCCTTTTTGCTCACCATGTTTAGAAAGAGTGAGTATTTGGGTTTCCATCGCCTTCTTGTCAGCTTGTAACAGTCCAGTCTTCAACCTGCTGCTTACTGGATGTTTCTTTTTTCCCCCACATCGTTTTGTTGACTGTTGTAAAACATCCAGGAGATGCACTGCAATGCAAGTCTGGCAGGAACAAGAGGGCGTGGTAGCATAGTGTTTAAGGCATTGGACTTCGGAGATGAAGGCTGAGTTCATACCCCAGCCATGACAAGCTGCTACTCTTGGACCCCTGAGTAAGGCCCTTAACTCCATAAATGCTCAGTTGTGTGAATGAGATCGATTCATTTAAATTTTTTTTATACGTATTTTTATTTGTATTGCGCTTTTAACAATGAACACTGTCTAAAAGCAGCTTTACACAGATAATGCTGTGATAAAGAATGAAGAAGATGTTTTTTATGTGTAAGTTTTGCCCCGATGAGCAACTTATAAATGTGACTTATAAATATGCTCTGAATAATGGTGCCTGCCAAATGCAGTAAAAGTAAATGGAACAAGAGGCAGAGACCACATTTCTCCCCATTCTGTTGATATGAACATGAAGCATTGGACTGGTGTCTGCCGAATTGTACGCATTGTGCTGCTGCTGCTACGTGATTTGCTGATTGGATGCACACGTCAACAAGCGATCCTAATTGAACACTTGCAAAAATGCACGTATCTTTACAAATTTATTTATTTATGCTGCATGTTTCCAATTACAGTGGGTATACTGAATGTTTAAAAGTCCCAGTACTGGAAGAAATCGCTCTCCAAAGGCTTATATCGATGTATATTCAAATATTTGTCAAATTTGGAAATATTCGCTTCTTCCGAATGTATTCGAAGGACGTTGTGACGATATTTGCGTTACGCATGTATGAACATTTTTTGTTTTTATTCCATACACATCACCTATTACATTATTATGTAAAAGGAAAAAGACATCCAAAGTCAAAAATCCAAATCAAACCCAAGCCAGACAGTAAGTATTAGGGTAAAAAAGAATAAAACAAAAGGATACTGGCTGTAATTCTAGACTACTCTCTAGCAAAGACAAGCTGAACTGATGTACAGAATTGGAACAGCAGGAAGGGGTTGGGGAGCAGGCAATGCAAGAACAGAAGCCCATGATGCCACTGACATATATACAGGCAAAACCAACAGATGGACAAACAGACAGACAAAAAGACAGACAAACACACAGACATACAGGTGCAGGCACTGACAGGCAGACATGGGCAGAGCAGGATGTGAGTGGGCTACATACTAACCTTCAGGTCCCTGTGCACTATGTCATGTTGGTGAATGTGATTGACACTGTCTAGAATCTGATGGATGCAGTGACTGTGAAGACAAAAAAGAAGGGAGAAAAAAAAAAAAAGAAAACGGGAATGAGGGTAAAGAGATGTAGGGAGGGTGAGAGGAGAGGTGAGCGAAAATAAGATGGTGAACAGTGATGAAATAAAACAGCGGAAAGGAAAGAAATGAAAGGCGTAGTGATGGAGGACAGGACAGGGAGGAAAGAGAATGAGAAAGGGCAGTGAAGGAGAAAATGAAAGAGAGGTAGAAGAAAAGAAGTACAAGGGAAAGTGGAGGTAGTGAAGAGACAAAACATTTTCAACATGATGAGACACAACCGGCAAACAGCACCATGGCTGACATGCTTACAGCACAGAGAGAGAGAGAGAGAGAGAGAGAGAGAGAGAGAGAGGTGAAACAGAGGAGAGAGTGATGCAGAAATGAGGAATAAAAAAGGTGATAAGTTGATTTAAATATAGAGCAATTGTGTGTGTGTGTGTGAGTGTGTGTGATTGTGTGTGTGTGTGTGTGTAGGGGGAATAAGATTTAAAAAAGGCTTACATGGCAAATATGAGTAACTAATTTCTGAAGCAATGAGAATACAGCATTCATTCTCTCTCTCTCTCTCTCACACACACACTCACCTTACAATATGGATTTATTATACAACACAGCTTTATCGATTGTCTCACTGCAGTTCCAATTCTATTTTATTAAATGAATTTAAAGTAAACTATGACCTGTCACACGTCACAGTGTCACCCGTTTGCTTCGCTGAATTGCGAAAGGCATCCTGCAATGTGTAACATCATGACGGCAATAAGCAATAAGCAATTCTCATCCGCCCCGTGCACACGCGCTCCAATAAACCTACAGCAACAGTGACACGCCACATCATCTGCTCTCAGACTTTAATATTTTGGTTTTGTTCTTTTGACATTGAGCACTTGATCATATACAGCTTCCACTCGTGTGAATTAGACGTTTACATGGAGGAGAAACAGGCATGAGTGACAGAGTGAGAAGACAGAAAGAGAGAGAGAGAGATAAAGAGACAGAAGGGAAAGCAGAGAAAGAGATAACGAGACCTATGAAATGGACAGATGAAGCCCTAATTACGATAGTTAATTAGAGACCTAGAAACCTCGCACTCTGTGAGGACAATATGTGAAAGCGGGGGGGGGTGAAGAGACAAAGAGCCACATAAAAAAGAAGAAAAAAAAGAATCCAGTAAGAAAGCAACCACACGTAAATGGTTAACATTTAGATACATGGATAAATATGTGACTATCGAGATTTATATGATTAAAAAGATGAAGGATGTGTTTTTGGGGAAAATGGGTTGAATATGTATGATAAAAAAGATCTGGTTTTGTCACTATAAGTAAAAAAAAAAAAGATGCAACTATATTGCCAAAAAGTTTGGGGACACCTGATAATACCATACATGTGTGCGTTTTGAGCATCACATTCAAAATTTAGTCTCAATTTGCTCATATAATTCCCTCCACTCTTCTGAGAAGATTTTGGGGTGTGCTTGGGACATTTGTGTTTATAAGACAAAGTTATAAGTGAAGTCAGTTAGTGATGTAGATAAGATGAGGAGACCTGGGGTGCGGTCAGCATTCCAATTTATCCCAAAGGTGTTCAGTAGGGGATCAGATGGAGATCAGAGCTCTATAGAAGGCCAATCAAGATCTTCCTCTCCAAACCATTTAATCCAAATATATTCAGGAAGCTCGCTTTGTGCACAGGGGCACTGCCATACCGGAACAGGTTTGGGTTTCCAAGATCAAGTTTATTGTGTTCAAGTTTACTGAGTGCCTGTGGTTCTTCAACAGTTTGTTGAAGAACCACATATGGCAGGAAAGGTCAGGTGTCCCAATACTTGTGTCCATATAATGTATATGCATGTAAGTATACATAAACATATACAAATAATTAAACAGAAAAAAAACAAAAATAGAGAGAGAATATATATAAATATATATAAAGTATAATTAATTAATTTATAATTCAAACACATTAATGTTAGATAATTGTACGTCATTATATGCGATATTTAAAATATGCTTATGATTGTACACAAATGAACATTTGAAATAAAAAGTAGAAAAAAAAAAGAAGTAGAGAGCGACAGGAATGGAGAGACGTCTGAACATTATAGCACTATTATATTGCTCCCCCTACAAATAAAAAATTCTGTATAGTTGAATTAGTAGCTCTGCCGTTATTCCTGATTATTGTTTATCATTCCTCTGTCCACGTAGCAGACTATGAGATTAATAATCATTCAAAATGCTATTTACGGAGTGTCTTTCCTTACCCGTGTTTCATCTCCTCGTTTATACAGAAGTTGTTCTTATTAAATGTTCAATATACGGTCTATATGGTGATTAAGGGTTCATTTCATAACCGCAATTCATTCTGTAATGCGCTTTAGATTTATCAGATTACTTTAGGTCATATTTTAGGCTTCTGATGTCCGGGGATGTGACTGCTCCATGACCTCTGATTCGACACAGGCTTAAGGGAAAGGGAGAGAACACACACACACACACACACACACACACACTGCCAGCCAGAATGTTTGTGCTGGGTGCTGGCTCTGAGTAAATATCTATCGACAGAAACTTATTCATCCTGTCAGAATAGAGACGGTGTTAAAACAATTTCATGAGCAAGCAGTTTCTCTAAATAGATTGCAGGGTGCACTGTTATGCCGTGTGCACAAAATGACATTACAGGAACTAGATTTACCCGAACCAAAATAAATAAATAAATAAAAGATTACAGCTGTCTTCTCATGAAATGCACATCATGTAGTAAAACCGCTGGCTGCAGTGTGTATTCGCTGTGCGTCACAGTAAACACGCCGCAGCTGGCATGCGGCACAACACATTCCTCGTATAAAATGAATTCTATTTCACAATATCGGCAGGAGGCATGCTGAGTTCATTTACTACAACTACCACGTGACCACCATATGACCACACTGAACGCAGGCCGAGTGCGAGACTAAACTAGAACGTACGCAATGACACAAACACGCCACGATGCGCTCGCCGAAGTACCCGATAACATTTTAGTTATTTATTTTTTTATTTTACATGAATCTGTAGTTAGGTTTATTCACATTACAGTGGACTAAAAGGTTACTAGCCATTTTGTTTTGTTGCGTAAACTCTTGGGATTCCCTGACAAAAGTGTGCTATACTATTACACAGCTCATGTAAACTACTTCCAAACGCCAAAAATGTTCACCTCAAAATTTCCTTTTTAAAATTGCAGTGTGGATTGATCATCTAACCCAGGGGTCACCAACATGGTGCCCGCAGGCACCAGGTAGCCCGCAAGGACCACATGAGTAGCCCGCGGGCCTTTTTTAAAAATAGCTGTTTCCTACTTTGTTAAATCATTGTCGATGATTATTATGATAAATCATGAACATGATCAGTGTCTTCACATAGATGAATATCATTAATTATTAATAATAACATTTAATAAAAGGTAAATTGAGCAAATTTGTTATTTCAGATCAAACTGAAAACTGTCTTTATCAAACTGGTAGCTCTTCACATTAATCGGTACCCAAGAAGTAGCTCTCAGTTTCAAAAAGGTTGGTGACCCCTGATCTAACCGATGCATGCTAGCTGCTTTTACAAAAGTCAAAATGATCTGTCTACTTTCATTTTTATACATATATATATATATATATATATATATATATATATATATATACACATACATACATATATATATATATATATATATATATATATATATATATATATATATATATATACACACATACATACATATACATTTTATATATATATATATATATATATATATATATATATATATATATATATATATACACACACATACATACATATACATTTATATATATATATATATATATATATATATATATATATATATATATATATATATATATATATATATATATATATACACATTTAGTATACTTTATATATACAATATATATTGGCTTAAGTTGCATAACATGAAACATTATGGCACAATATAAATACCTTACGCTGATGACTGAATGGGAGGGAGGTGGTTGCTTACTGGTTAAGGCATTGGATTTTGGCTCCAAAGGTCATGAGTTCAAATCCCAGCCACACCAAGCCTCCACTCCTGGAATGCTAAACAGGGCCCGTAACTCCATAGCTGCTCAGTTGTATGAATGATATAAATGTAAGTCGCTCTGGATAAGGGCGTCTCTCAAAATGCCATAAATGTGTATGTAAATGAATGGAGTCAATCAGGGTTGCATAATCCGTAGAGTAGCTGCTGGTGGCCAGCCTCGAGCAGACTTCCAAATGATCATCAGTTATGGTGGAAAGGTATTTGGACTTAATAAAAGAAAAAGCTGACTCGCATGAAAAGTGGAATCACTGAGCTCGCTTTAGTTTAACAGTAGCTCGAGCACGTGTACGGTGACCCGTGTGTTGGAAAAGAGGAAATCTCAGACTGGCCATCCTAGATGAATAGAAAATGTTAAAGGGAAGACAAATGATAGACTAAAATCAAAAATTTTTTTTATTGTTTTTCTTTTTTAATGCCACTTTAAAAACCTATGCGATTTACCGGTCGATCACGATCAGCGTACTGGACAAATATTTTGACTGCTAAAGCCAACAGACACTCATATAAGGAATGTTTGTATATATATGATGATATTCGTGTGGTTTTATTTCGCAAAGTAATTCATAGCAGCCCGTCTTAATGGAGTAAACTCACTCCAGGTCACTCACAGGGGCATCTTCTGACTTCAGCACCGTGTAACCTGCATCCTACTAAACCGTCAATCTTGCAATTACTATGAAATACTCAGGCACATCATTTACTGCTTACATTTGTAAGCATCTTGAATATCAGCTGTTTAAAAATATACACCTTCTATTATTGAGCGTGCTTTCTCACCGTATAATGTAATAGGTTTGGTTTCTTTTATGAGGGGCGTTTGAGTCAAACCGGGACTTTTGAGTTTATAAAATTAAAGAACAAATTTTACGGAGTGCACACTGCATTGCTTTTTCGACATTCTACATTTATACACTTATCCTTGTGTTTAACTAATGCCTGGTGTAGAACAATTTGTCAGTATGCCTGAACCATCCTGGACTGCTTCATCAGGGAACCACCACGAGCGCAATTGTCAGTGAAGGTTATAAGCAGTCTATGAAACGTTTACACTATTCGAATGTCTTACTGCGTCTCATTATCGTACTGTGCTTGAAGTCTTCTGTAGATATCCGTGGGTTTTAAGACTTATTTCACAAGAAACTTCACCACCGCACGCTGTTCCATACACGACATGTGTGCCGCCTATCAGTAATAGGAGACAATAGCCACACATTTCTGCGTGTAGTACCGCCACACTAGCATCAAGCAGTTAAATGAAAAGCCCCGGTTAGACTAGAACGCCCCTCGTAGTTAATGCTATATTTAAGGGCCCTAAAACACACCCCTTACAGAAGAACCAAAAGAAAACTTATTGGCATCTGCAGAATACGTTGCTGTATTTCAGCTCTGCTCGTGTCTTTCATGCCAAAATATTCTGCTTTCTCCCCATAATGCATAGCATGCTCAGCAAATCTGAGTGTAATCCTTGTTTCCACCTGCCGTGCACAGTGGGTTCGATTCAGCCGTTTTGCCGTGGGCGCACGTGTCCTAAAAACAGCAAAGGCTCAGGTTTCGTGATCAGCGGAAAACACTGCTGCATGACTAATGTTCAAGAGATGATCAAGAGACACTGAGAACGCTATGTGATTATGTTATTCCAGACTTTCCAACCACCTGTATGTATAACCTGTAGAAGCTACTCTGTAGAAAAACAGCTACTCTCTCTCTCTCTCACACACACACACACACAATATGAAGGTCATCAATACATTTATTCACTGAGGTAAAAGGTCTGTTATGTGGTACAAATGTGTGGTGTATGGGGTGAGTGTGTGTGGTAAATAAAATTGGTGAAAGAATGAAAGTGAGCCCTTTTCCACCGACACAGTGCCAATGCTGGTTTCAGAACCAGTGTTTGATCTTTTTAAACATCTTTAAATCTCCCCCATCACATTACAGCTACCACCAGCTAACACCTACAAAGTCAACCTTCTACACCACAGAGCAGGACACACCCGGAACACAAGCGCTATCCACCCTCTTAAACATACATTCGCTTACAAAGGGTCATGATTGGCTGCCATTGATGTAACTGACATGAGAAAAAGCAATGTGTCGCTAAGTCTGAAAGAGTCACCAAGTTTCCTGCCTTGGCTCTGGCCACAGATGTCTATGGCGTTGATGGGATTTGAATTTATAATCTCATTGCATTGCTCAAGAGCCCCAAAATCTAACAGAAAACAAACATAAAAGAATTCCTGTACAGTGGACAACAGTGAAGCCACAGTCCTTATAATCTTAACGGAGCATTGTAGGGCTGCAGCTATTGATTATTTCAGTAATTGACAATCTACCGATTATTCCATCGATTAATCATAAGTACATTTTCTTTATTAAAGAGCAATACTAAATATAAAAGAGATAATAAGGCAGGTCTCATAAGATGGAAGTAACTTGTTTCCTTTTTAGAAAAATTTACATAAATGTAAACGTAAATGTACATTTACATGCTGAATTGCAATCTGTAAAAACTAAACCCATTTAGTGCATTTAATTGCCATATTACATAAAAACGCTAATACAAATATATAAATAAAAAATAAAAAAAAAATCAATAAAATTATAAAAATCGATTTCCAATTACTTTAAAAAAAAGTTAAACGCACTGTACCAGGTTTTCCTTATGTTTTGGTTTGAAATGATCCCAAACTTCGTTTCGTTCCATTTTTCATTTTGCAGCCTCTTCTGTGTATAACTGTGGAGCGTGGTACAGAGTTGGTCTAAAGCGAATGGTCTACATTTTTGGTTGAGTTACCCGAGGAATCGTTTCAGCCCTAGAGGATTGTTTTTTAAAAGCTTGTGCCCTTGTTGTCAAATCAGCATGTTGAGGGCAATTCAGCTCATGTTAATTCCCTCAATATGTTTAGCTGTTACTGCATGTAATAAGCAGGAGAGCGATATTTTCCCAAAATTTTAAGTCTTTCCACATACCTACATGATACAAAAGAAAGTCTCATCTACGCTAATTAATCCAAGTAATAAGCAAACATTACATAGTTCCATGTGTTCTGCGGTAATTCAGAACGAGCTAGTCGTCTGGCACATGGGCTAGTCATCTGTAAACATGAGATGATCTGCACATCTCCAAATCGGCTTTTAAGGCGGTGGAATCGCCGTTCTAAAGAAGGTTCTCTGGTTCCTGACCGAGCGCTGACACGGTGTTGGTGGATATGGGCAAGTAAAAGAAGAAAAAGCTTAATGAAGAGAAAGTAGAGAGTAAGAAAGGTAAAGCAGTGGTTCGGTCCATGATTCTGCCACTGTCTCTTCATGTCAAATACGCTGTATAACATCGACAGGTCAACAAGATGATCAGTACCCTGAAAAAGATTGGGGCGGGGTCACACTAACCATTTATTTGAACACCATTCTCTGTACATGCTCGTGTGTGTGTGTGTGTGTGTGTGTGTGTGTGTTTTTAGACTGTAATGGTGTTTATGTAGGTGCATGCCAAACTGTGTGTAAAGTAGTAGAAGTGTGTGCAACTAGAAGTGGAGACAGACATGGTGAACAATGGTGGAGAGAAAACAAGGGGAAAACAATAGGAAAGAGAGATCCAGAGGAAGAGAGGCAATCACAACTGTAGGCGCTGAGGAGAAGGAGAAAGAGAGAGAGAGAGAGAGAGAGAGAGAGAGAGAGAGAGAGAGAGAGAGCGCAAGAGAAGCAGAGGGCAGCTTTATGTACCTGGCATCGGCCTCGCTATAATACTCTCTGGCGACAATGTCTTCAAACAGCTCTCCCCCTGTCACCCTGCAGAGCAAAAAGAGTGTGTCGGTTAGTGCCACACTCACTCACACATGCTTCCTGCATCCCCACACACACACACACACACACACAGACCATGCACCCACGCAACAGCTCAGCATCATTTCCATGGAAACAGAACCCTCTATGACAACTCTATGGGAGTCTCATCATCTTCAACAACACTTTTTAGTGCACTCTGCATCTTCCCATCTTCCACATCATGTAAGATGCTACAAAATGGTGAAATCATGCTTCATGGATCAATAGAGAAAATAGGCCGAGCTGCTACAACACGAGTAAACGCCATTTTGTCCTCAAAGTGTTAGAAGCAGGAAAAATGGCCGTATGGATTGAGTATGACATGATGATGTCTAGACGCCTGGGTCAGAGCATCTCCAAAACTGCAGCTCTTGTGGGCTGTTCCTGGTCTGCAGTGGTCTGTGTGAATCACCAAGGAAGGAACAGTGGTGAACCGGTGACAGTGCCATGGGTGGCCAAGGCTCATTGATGCATGTGGGGAGTGAAGGCTGGTCCATGTGGTCCGATACAACAGACGAGCTCCTGTAGCTCAATCTGCTGAAGAAGTTAATGCCGTTTATGCTCGATGGGTCAGAACTGTTTTGGCAGCAAAAGGGGACCAACAGAATATTAGGCCGGTGGTCATAAAGTTATGAATGACCGGTGTATCGTTCTGCTGAGAAAATATTTATTTTGTTCTGGTATAGTTACAGCTTTATCTGTGACTTTTACAAAGTGCAAACACTAGGGGCGTTCAAGAGATCCTCTATAATCGTATCTCAATTGCTGCTTGATCGATGTGTGATTTGACATTATCGAGTATATCGGCAAACCCAAACAAAACACACATGCAGAGCGCACACATACATAACGTGATAAAGTCTAGCAAGTTCTTTCACTGCAAGATTCAGTCTATTAAAATGCATTTAGAATGATCACAAAATTTTATATATGGGGCAGAAAATATGTACATTTATATAATTTCATATAGTTTATTAATATCACATGCTATTTTTTACACAAAACAGCTATTAAAATAGATTTTAATATTAATAGTTTTTATTATAAAACACATATTGCATTTATATTCTAATGTTATTAGAGCTGCAACAACTAATCGATAAAATTTAAAATAATCGCTAATGAAATTTATTGTCAACGAATGCCGTTATCAATTAGTTGGGCTTTTCAAGTTTCAGTTTAGCGTGACGGTAAGAGCATACAGCCGCTTGGGAAAATGGCGGACAGTACAGGGTCAACCGGCAGCAGGAAAAAGTGTGCGTCCCAAGTCATCCACGGCATGGGAGCATTTTATATAAAAAAAAATAAAGAAAACTGTACCTGGAAGTTATGCAAAGTGGAGTTTGAATTGGATGGAAGTACCACAGTGATGCATACAGAAACAACTTAGCATGTTGTGAATTTGTTTAAAGGAGAAATCCCCCATGCACTGCTCACCAAGCAGCCACTATAAGCTTTAAAATGTCTATATGAAAGATAGTTAAACTCAATGCTTTGCATTTTTTAAATACAGCTTTATACATAATTAGCATGAATTACAGTTTTATATAGCTATAAATATCAAAACATGAAATAAAAAAAAAAACTATATAATATATAAACTTTTATCTGATTAATCGATTTATCCAGGGTGAGGGTCAATAGTCGGATTATTCGATTATCAAAATAATCATTCGTTTCAGCCCTATACAAAACATACTTACAGGTCAAACAGCAAGTAGTGAAAGCCTTCCTCTGATATGCTGTCATGAAGTCGAACTGCAACAGGGCAAATATTTTCATTACAAAATGAAGACACGTGACACATTTTGACGTTGCTGTTTTTAATAAAGACGACACTCAGCAATTATAAGCTTATGCTTAGCGAAGGAAAGTGCTAAATAATACATAATCACCTATTATTGATCGATTGAACTAAAAGAAAAACAAAAAAAATTGGGGGGTTAAAGTTAAAGAAATAAGTTTTTTTTAGATATCTTTTTGTTTGTTAAAGAAGTTTTTTAAGTCTTCACTATTAAATAGATAAATATTTAAGAATATCTTTATAATCAACTGTTTATAACCTGTATTTTACATACGTATTAACTGCAAGTCAGCTAGAAAAAGATTTCTTGTTATTGTAAATATTCACATGAATTCATATAAACGATCTCTGCCTATAGAAGTTCATAATGCATTATTGCACACGAGACACTATATAGACAAAAGTTTATGGACATCTGAGATCATGTGTTGGTGGAGATTTGTGCTCATTCAGCTGCAAGGACAGTAGTAAAGTCAGTCGACTTCATCCCATGTAAACCAGATTTCCAGTGAACTGCAGAGGAGCACTTATGCTAGAACAGGTTTGGGTCTAGTAGGTGAAATGATGGGAAAATGTAATGCTACTGTATCCTATACAATTGATTGCCTTCATTTTTGTGGTGACGGTTTGGAAATAAAGCACTTGGAATGGCAGATGTCCCAATACTTTTGTTGATATGGTTAGCTTTTTTTCCCATGCAGTTTTAATATAATAATGGACATTTGGAAAGTTTGTAGAGCTTGTAGAGATATGCAAGTTGTGATTTTACAAGTCACATGACCACAGCATGCAGAGAATGTAAGCTGAAGCTATAGTAGAAACGCCACTATGTGATTTAAAAATGAGTCTATATTGCATTGCTTTGCGTTACAAACTCCTATTCAAGGTTTGAGAGAGAGACATAGAAGATTATGTTCTTGCTTTAATGTCTCTTTAAGGAGTAAAAGAATCTCATTCCTACAGGATATCATTCAAGCAGGATATTCAGGTATAACAATGGCATCACTGGAAAGGCAATAAAAAAAATTTTCATCATGAATTTTAATCTCAATCGTCATCTAAAATGTCATAATTGTGACGCTAATGGCTGGCTTTTGGAATTACTTTTTTTTTTATTATTAATGAAAGTAATTTTAAAAGCAGATTAAAACCATTAATATCTTTTTAGCATGTACAGTCATTGAATTATTTTAATTGAATGCCTTTATCACTGCACTGATTTGATTTATTTCTTGGAAAGCATTACAAACATATCTCACCGATATTTGGATGCTTGAGCAGTCGACAGATTCGAGCCTCCCGTTCAAGCTTCTGATGATCTGCAGAGGAGATGAATATGCAAAACACATGAGCGAGACACATACTAATCTAAAACTGAGTAAAAGCCATAAAACACTGTACCAGCAACTGCCAAGCCCATGTTAATAATACAGTAAATTTGAGGCACTGCATATTGTGTGCATTTTCTGGTTCTGTTTTAAAGGGCATGTAAGACAGGCACAAAAATAATAATATTTATAGGTCTTTATAAAGCCTGGGAGCAGTCTGAAAGGGTGACTGAGGGAAGACGGCGCAGTGATGGGGCTTGTGTCTCAAGCAGAATAAATGTATTAACAATGCAGGAAGGAAAAGGTCAAAAGATGCCACCCAGCTGTCTTTAGACTGCTCATTTAAGGCTGTGTGACAAAGATGATGTTGATTTCTACCAGCAAATACTGGTCCACGAGCTGAGGTGATTAATGCTTTCATCACATTATAGTCAAAAACAATGGATATGATATAGAGAAACACTATTTCTTTCCAGACAGAGCCAAGTCTGCTTTGGAACTGACCGCAAGCACTTTGGCTCCCTCCCTGCGGAGTGACGACACTGGATGACGTTCGAGCTGAAACGTGTCAGAGGTCCAGCTGAACGCAGCAGTGTTACATGTGGCTAGTGCTCAAAGCCCGGATCACAAGCGCTATAGTCTAAATCAACAACCGTTTCAGCCGCAAAACATAAAGCTGTACTGCGACTAGACAGTCTGCTCTGAAGCCCTCACACAGAAGTGACGTTAACTTATGGTACATAAGTAGTCAATTCGAAAGCAGGGCTGTACTTAATTTTGACAAATAAACAGGAGCACATCTGCATCTGGAATTATAACAAAAATCTAGGGCAATTTCACGAGCCTGAACTAGAGAACATAGACACGTTGAAAGCAGTAGGGCATCGTGAGGGTTAACGTTCCTCGGATAAGCTCTGGTATTAGTGTAGCGAGGTAAATAAGGCATGAGAAGGGTTTAAAAAAAAAAAAAAAAAAAAAAAGGAGGGATGAGGAGAGCGGAGGGATGAAAGGTGGAATGAAAGGGCAGGGAAGAAAGAACAAAAATGAAACAGAAAGACAGAGAAAATAAAAGATAAATCCCAAAGCAGATGAAGGGAGAGAATAAAGAGCATAAGTAATGTAATCACTGGGTAAAAAGAAATGCCATGGCTGCTGCATGAAAAGCAGCACTAAACCAGCTTTGTGTGCTGGTCTCTAACCAAACAAGTCTTGCACACGGTTGGGGCAAATAAAAGAAAACCCAACACAGTGGCTTAGTAATGTATTAATCCACAAGAAGCTGCTCTAGTGATCCACACTATACAATATTTTTCAAAGCCTATGGAATTGCAATGAAGCGATAAAATCCTCAGATATTCCCCTCAGCTGTGGTTAAATGATGAGGGTTTGGGTGCAGCCTAAAACATCAGGGTTGAGATCAAGTGACTGATTTATAATTGATTTCACTCCAGAAACTAGTCAATAAGACCTCTCTGCCTATGGATGTAGGCTTGGTGATCCTAGACGAGACCACTCCCATTCATTGGCAAATGGTTCATTATTGAATCAAAAAGTCATTTAATTCAATTCAGTTTTATTTGCATAGTGTTTTTAACAATGGACATTGTCCCAAAGCAGCTTTACAGAGATAAAGAGGTTATATATAGCGAATTTATAAATTTAGTTCCTATAAGTTATCCCTAATTAGCAGCCAGTGGCGACAGTAGCGAGGAAAAACTTTAAGAAGCAAACTAGAAAGTGAACCCGTTCTCATCTGGCACCTTTATAGAGGATAGTGTTAAAACTTGTAATTACCTCATTTATAACCACAGAACACTCAAAGCACACATTTACTGTTGATGCTTAAACAGAATCTGTTGTTGAGGAGACCTATCCTGACATTCTAAGCAAGACTTTCAAGTCAAAGCCATTTTTATTTATTATTTTGGGTCAATGTTTCTTGATAAAATCGCTGGGGTTTTTTTTATTCATTTAATTTGATGCTGTCTATAGGTTCAGTAGGCATTATAGTATACATAAAGTATAAAAACTAAAATTGAAGCTCAAAAAATTACACTATGTGGACAAAAGTTTGTGATCATAAGATTTTTCTTAATACAAATTGTGGTTATAGTGTTAAGGATTTAGATATAAGTCCAATATCAAAAGAAGACCTGGTTCAAGATCATTGAAAATACTAAGAAGCTTCGCTCCCAGTAAAATCACACACATTAGCCCAATCCCCATTCCAGTTGGGAATCTATCTAATAAAACTAGAGGCCAACCGATATGGGTTTTTGTCTGGTCGATGCCGATAATTAAAAATCACTGCAGCTGATGACGATATATTGTGCCAATTTTTTGGCCAATTTTCTGTTTGTTTTTTTCCCCCTTTGTCTCATAAAATCTAATAGTTAATTAATAAGATGGGCCACAGAAAATTGCTTAAATTAAACATTCATCGAACCACACAAGCATATTCATTTAGTGCACTTATCAGACTTTGCTATCTGTGCCTACCTTTAGCCTAAACTACAGCTGGTTGAAGGCTCGCTAACAATACAGATCCAAATGTTATTCTCATTTTCTCTTCAAAAGCATCCGGTTTCCCCGTTTGGATGCCGAATGCATACTACTGCCACCTGCTGGTATGGGAGAGTTACGTTCTCTCACGAAAGCGCATAGCGTACACGTGCGTTTTGGCATGTCAGATGCGCCTGCCTTATAATTGGCCTAACTTGCAGCACAATCGGCCAATGCCGATTCATTAAAAAATAACAATTAATTGGTCGATCTCTAAATAAAACCCTGTGCGCCTAGCATATCTCTAAGAACAACTAGCACAAACAGGATCCTAAATGGGACATCAGTGCGGAAATGATGCGTAGTGCGCTTTGCTGGAAAATCCAGGTCACCATCCACTGCACTCCGGCGCATACAAACAAGTAAGGTTTATATAAGATTACAGTTTTACAATGTTACATTAAATGAAATCCTGAGGGACAAAGATTTTTGTATCCAAGGTTTAGGCTTAGCTTTTACAAATATGATTTTACCTACTGAGAGCACTAATGCCCCATTCTGTTTACCCTTGGACAAAACAAATTATGTAATTTTGGCAGAGCTCACACTATCAATCGCTCTCTCTCGCTCTCTCTCTCTCATTTTATACATGTATTCAGCTAAACAGTTGAATACATACAGTTTCTGCTCACCGTGCTGATGTTTCACCTTCATCTGGATGAAGGTGAAACATCAGCACGGTGAACAGAAACTGTATAATTCCCATCATGTGAAAATGGTACAGTTTAATGAAGTGCTATTGTGTAAACTGTTTGTTTGTTAACTTCAGGACAGTCACGCCTGTTAGTATGCTGCGTTTCTCCGTTTCATTCTATTTTTATAGCATTTGTCTACTACAACAGTAAACTATGTTTTCAAACGTGATTTACTTTACTACGTTCCAATGCTTGTTTTCAATGTTTGTATATTTCATTTATGTATATATCATTGAATTTTTGTATGAAATTGTATTAATTATTTATATATATATATATATATATATATATATATATATATATATATATATATATATATATATATATATATATATATTCAAGGTGCTTATATCTTCACAAACAAACAATGTGTGTATTTTTCTAAACAAAAATTGGCAAAACAATGTTGTACTGTTTTAGATGGATTTTTTTTAAGCACGGTTGTCAACTTGCCACCTGCAAAATACAATACAAATGTTGATTTACACAAATTGCTTCACCTTTTCATACGCAAATGCTGTTTTGTTTTGTTATTTTACAAAAAGAAACAACCCAGCATGAGTAAATTCGTTCAAAGGAGAAATCCCCCATTCACTGCTCAACAATCAGTCACCGTAAGCTTTATATTATAAAGGTCTAAATTAGTTAAACTTAATATGTGGCATTTGCATTTTATACATAAATACTTTGAAAATATATATAAATATATATATTATACTTGTTTTATATATATATATATATATATATATATATATATATATATATATATATATATCCAATTAATCAAAGAAGAAAAAATTAATAATCGTCCGATTAACCAATCATTAAAAGAATCGTTAGTTGCAGCCCTATATTCAGTGCTTATATAGTGGATTTGTGGAGTTAATTAATGCTGCATAATGGTGAAATAGACATTCTAATAGAAAATATGGAAAGCTAAGCAATATTTGAAGGAGTGGTTTCAAACTATAAGCCAATAAGTGCTGAGCTAGTTAAGACAATTTTCTTTAATATTTGCTCATGTTCTCTGCACATCCTGGCAGCTGTAAATAAATAAATAAACAAACAAAAACAAATGAATAAACAGACACAACAGAACAGGGACTCATCTTGACTTTCATCTATTGGTCTTATGTCTTCTAACATCAATGGAGATAATGAAAACATGACTAATGATAAATCCTGTGGCTGATGAGGATGTATTTAGGCTGACATTTACCTCCCTGACATTTAGCTGGATCAGACCTCGATCTTCACATTTGGAAAACTCAGCACCCGCATCCCTTTGGTGTTTCCCTCACAGACATCTAGCAATATCACGGTCGTTTTTTTCGACACTCATATCCCAGTGTAAACTCCCATTGAAAACAAACACGCACAAAGACCTCCCTGAACGCGGGCTGAACCTTTGTTGATTTGTGCTGACCCTAACTGTCAAGCTGCAGGGACTTCAACACACTGCAAACACAAATGACAGTGTGGGCAAAAAGACAAAAATATTACATCATGACATTTAAACCATACGCTCACAAATCACTTTAATCCGCTGTGGTGACCCCTAATGGGAGAAGCCGAAAGAAGAAGAAGAATCATCGTTTATACCCCTCTTCATTTATGCAACGCCTGATTGGGCAGTTGTGTGGCAGCAGTACAAAAAATGACTGTGACTATAATAGTTGTTGATGCTAGTATTCAAAAAACTGCTGACGTCCTAGCAATTTTACAAATTTACACATAACAGTCTTGAAAAAAACAACAAAAAAAAAACCACAGATCATCAGCTGTATGTGTAGAAACAGTTTGCTTAAAACAGAGATCAGTGGAGCATGACTACTCGTTCGAGTTGACAGGAGAGCTGTGGTAACTCACAGAAGCACTTTTTACACCCGCAGCGAGCAGAAAAGCATCTCACAATGCACGTGTCCAACTTTAGCGAGAAAACCACATCTGGTTCCACTCACACAGCTAAAAACAGGAATCTGAGCCTACAGTAGTCACAGGCTCTTTGAATCTAGAAAGCCATATATATATATTATTATTGGAATTATTGGTTACTCTTGGAGTCATCTTTTGATTTATGACACACAATGTAAGTAAGTACGTACATGTGCATGTCGCCCAGGCCATGGCCGTCTCTCTATGGCTGCCTGGGTCAGATGAGAGTCCCGTGCTTCAGGCATGTAGCTATGCTTTCACATGCTCGCTCGCTCACATTCTCTCTCTCTCCCTCACACACACACACACACACACACACACACACACACACAGCTGCCAAGTTCCATTGCTGCCTTCACAGGCACAGCTCTCCTAAACTGCTTCTCTCTCACTCGCACGATCACTCGCAATCACTCGTCTCTTGTTGTTCGGTTTTAAATCCAACACAATGCCTTTTACAATATACTTCATTTCTTCAGTTCTACAGATGTACAATCTGCCTTAAAACTATGGATGTGTGTGTGTGTGCGCGTTTTCTGTTTGCCCTTCATTTTCTATTTAACCACTGTCATGGTTAGTCGAATCCGTGCCGAAAGGTACCCGTATCGGCCTTATTTTTATATTTTACGTCACGTTATGTATAAATATTCAATGCAATAGTCAGTGTTGTTCAAAATGGCACTGAAGTGACAAACAGTAAGGAACATGATTGCTGTTGCTGTCATTTGGATGGTTTATATTCACGTTGTATGGTTTCTATAGTAACAGCTCATTCACAGGGACTTGCAAGGCAGACGCTCCACGTAAATCTTATAATAAACAGATTAAAACAACATGTTTCTGAAGAATGGAAAATATATAAGAGATGGTATTGGTTTTCTCCACAGTAAATGTCACTTTTGTCACACTTCATGTTTTATCTTGCCTCAGAAATGCATATACATATACATACATACACATATACATGCATACATATACATGCACATGCACATACATACATATATATATATATATATATATATATATATATATATATATATATATATATATATATATATACACATACACAGTACAGACCAAAAGTTTGGACACACCTTCTCATTCAAAGACATTTCTTTATTTTCATGACTATGAAAATTGTAGAGTCACACTGAAGGCATCAAGGGCTATTTGACCAAGAAGGAGAGTGATGGGGTGCTGCGCCAGATGACCTGGCCTCCACAGTCACCGGACCTGAACCCAATCGAGATGGTTTAGGGGTGAGCTGGACCGCAGAGTGAAGGCAAAAGGGCCAACAAGTGCTAAGCATCTCTCGGGGAACTCCTTCAAGACTGTTGGAAGACCATTTCAGGTGACTACCACTTAAAGCTCATCAAGAGAATGCCAAGAGTGTGCAAAGCAGTAATCAAAGCAAAAGGTGGCTACTTTGAAGAACCTAGAATATGACATTTTTCAGTTGTTTCACACTTTTTTGTTATGTATATAATTCCATACATAATTCCACATGTGTTAATTCATAGTTTTGATGCCTTCAGTGTGAATCTACAATTTTCATAGTCATGAAAATAAAGAAAACTATTTAAATGAGAAGGTGTGTCCAAACTTTTGGTCTGTACTAATTATATATATATATATATATATATATATATATATATATATTACACCGGCCACTTTATTAGGTACACCTGTCCAATTGCTCGTTAACGCAAATTTCTAATCAGCCAATTACATGGCAGCAACTCAATGCATTTAGGCATGTAGACATGGTCAAGACGATCTGCTGCAGTTCAAAGATTCGTTAGAATGGGGAAGAAAGGTGATTTAAGTGACTTTGAACGTGACATGGTTGTTGGTGCCAGACGGGCTGGTCTGAGTATTTCAGAAACTGCTGATCTACTGGGATTTTCACGCACAACCATCTCTAGGGTTTACAGAGAATGGTCCGAAAAAGAGAAAATATCCAGTAAACGGCAGTTCTGTGGGCGCAAATGCCTTGTTGATGCCAGAGGTCAGAGGAGAATGGCCAGACTGGTTCGAGCTGATAGAAAGGCAACAGTAACTCAAATAACCACTCGTTACAACCGAGGTATGCAGAAGAAAATCTCTGAACGCACAACACGTCGAACCTTGAGGCGGATGGGCTACAACAGCAGAAGATCACACCGGGTGTCACTCCTGACAGCTAAAAACAGAAAACTGAGGCTACAATTCGCACAGGCTCATAAAAATTGGACAATAGAAGATTGGAAAAACATTGCCTGGTCTGATGAGTCTCAATCTCTGCTGCGACATTTGGATGGTAGGGTCAGAATTGGGCGTCAACAACATGGAGAAAGCATGGATCCATCCTGCCAACGGTTCTAGCTGGTGGTGGTGGTGTATTGGTGTGGGGGATATTTTCTTGGCACACTTTGGGCCCATTAGTACCATTTGAGCATCGTGTCAACGCCACAGACTACCTGAGTATTGTTGCTGACCATGTCCATCCCTTTATGACCACAGTGTACCCATCTTCTGATGGCTACTTCCAGCAGGATAACGTGCCATGTCATAAAGCGCGAATCATCTCAGACTGGTTTCCTGAACATGACAATGAGTTCACTGTCACCAGATCTCAATCCAATAGAGCACCTTTGGGATGTGGTGGAACGGGAGATTCGCATCATGGATGTGCAGCTGACAAATCTGCAGCAACTGCGTGAAGCTATCATGTCAATATGGACCAAAATCTCTGAGGAATGTTTCCAGTACCTTGTTGAATCTATGTCACGAAGGATTAAGGCAGTTCTGAAGGCAAAAGGGGGTCCAACCCGGTACTGGTAAGGTGTACCTAATAAAGTGACCAGTGAGTGTATATACAGACATACATACATACATATCTATATCTATCTATCTATCTATCTATCTATCTATCTATCTATCTATCTATCTATCTATACACACACATATATACATATACATATACATATATATACAGGGAGTGCAGAATTATTAGGCAAATGAGTATTTTGACCACATCATCCTCGTTATGCATGTTGTCTTACTCCAAGCTGTATAGGCTGGAAAGCCTACTACCAATTAAGCATATTAGGTGATGTGCATCTCTGTAATGA
Organism: Silurus meridionalis; assembly: GCF_014805685.1. Taxonomy (NCBI): domain Eukaryota; kingdom Metazoa; phylum Chordata; class Actinopteri; order Siluriformes; family Siluridae; genus Silurus; species Silurus meridionalis. Next base: position 12,826,512 of record NC_060910.1, on the reverse strand, counting down.
GAAGGGGTGTGGTCTAATGACATCAACACCCTATATCAGGTGTGCATAATTATTAGGCAACTTCCTTTCCTTTGGCAAAATGGGTCAAAAGAAGGACTTGACAGGCTCAGAAAAGCCAAAAATAGTGAGATATATTGCAGAGGGATGCAGCAGTCTTAAAATAGCCAAGCTTCTGAGCGTGATCATCGAACAATCAAGCGTTTCATTCAAAATAGTCAACAGGGTCGCAAGAAGCGTGTGGAAAAACCAAGGCGCAAAATAACTGCCCGTGAACTGAGAAAAGTCAAGCGTGCAGCTGCCAAGATGCCACTTGCCACCAGTTTGGCCATATTTCAGAGCTGCAACATCACTGGAGTGCCCAAAAGCACAAGGTGTGCAATACTCAGAGACATGGCCAAGGTAAGAAAGGCAGAAAGTCGACCACCACTGAACAAGACACACAAGCTGAAACGTCAAGACTGGGCCAAGAAATATCTCAAGACTGATTTTTCTAAGGTTTTATGGACTGATGAAATGAGAGTGAGTCTTGATGGGCCAGATGGATGGGCCCGTGGCTGGATTGGTAAAGGGCAGAGAGCTCCAGTCCGACTCAGACGCCAGCAAGGTGGAGGTGGAGTACTGGTTTGGGCTGGTATCATCAAAGATGAGCTTGTGGGGCCTTTTCGGGTTGAGGATGGAGTCAAGCTGAACTCCCAGTCCTACTGCCAGTTTCTGGAAGACACCTTCTTCAAGCAGTGGTACAGGAAGAAGTCTGCATCCTTCAAGAAAAACATGATTTTCATGCAGGACAATGCTCCATCACACACGTCCAAGTACTCCACAGCGTGGCTGGCAAGAAAGGGTATAAAAGAAGAAAATCTAATGATATGGCCTCCTTGTTCACCTGATCTGAACCCCATTGAGAACCTGTGGTCCATCATCAAATGTGCGATTTACAAGGAGGAAAACAGTACACCTCTCTGAACAGTGTCTGGGAGGCTGTGGTTGCTGCTGCACGCAATGTTGATGGTGAACAGATCAAAACACTGACAGAATCCATGGATGGCAGGCTTTTGAGTGTCCTTGCAAAGAAAGGTGGCTATATTGGTCACTGATTTGTTTTTGTTTGGTTTTTGAATGTCAGAAATGTATATTTGTGAATGTTGAGATGTTATATTGGTTTCACTGGTAAAATAAATAATTGAAATGGGTATGAATTTGTTTTTGTTGTTGCCTAATAATTATGCACAGTAATAGTCACCTGCACACACAGATATCCCCCTAAAATAGCTAAAACTAAAAACTACTTCCAAAAATATTCAGCTTTGATATTAATGAGTTTTTTGTGTTCATTGAGAACATGGTTGTTGTTCAAATTAAATCCTCAAATAAAATTAATCCTCAAAAATACAACTTGCCTAATAATTCTGCACTCCCTGTATATACATATATATATATATATATGTTTCCTTATATATAGTGTAGTCACATGTGTATTTGTGTATTTATTAAAGCTACATGCAAGGCTTCTTGTGGTTATGAATTAATATATTATTAGCCCTTGTGCTACAGGAACCAAAGCAGGGAGGTGAGTAATATTACACTTCAATCCTGGAATGATGCACAAGGATACACTGGAGTCAGTTTTCACACATTCCCATATAATAATTATCCAGAAACCATGCACTGAGTACAACATCCCAACAACAAGTCGTGGGTTTAAGTTACACAATTTAAAGAAAATAATTCTGAGCAAGAGATATGCTTTATGGCCTTTAGATATCAACTCAGGGCCTGGAAAAATTAAGTCATGGTTACGCCTTGATAAAATAAAAAAAACAACAACCCTGTCATCTCAGGGGCTCTGGACAATCCTTGAATTGGCATTACGATGGTAAAATTATCTTGTGCATACTCCACCCCACCCTCACTACATGACACCAAGCCACGATCATATTCTCTGCCGTTTTTTTTTTCCAAATCAGCTACTCAGCTGCATAGCAGGGCATTGAGAATGGAATACTTGTTGGCCACAATGAACACCGTGAGCTGTCAACTGCTCAGCGACACCTGGCCAAGCAGCTGCCCAGTTCAGTTTACAGGCTATGACATAGCTACGCTCCTACAGGCTATGACATAGCTACGCTCCTCTCGTGCAGCATGCCATCCGAAAAACTGCTCGCTGTGGAGCAGGTGCAGCCTGGAGTCTGTCTCACTGCCATGGAATTTGGCCTCGGCCTTGGCAATAGCTCTTACTGTGAAAAAACGTGCGACTGGTGCCTGAGCAGAGGACAGCATGCTGGTACATACAAGACACTGAAAGAAATCTGTCAGCTGGTAGAGGTTTGCAAATACCAGTTTACCTCAGCTGAGAGCTACAAAGAGAAGTTGTGTGTTTGCGCAAATAGCTCACAAGACGAAGGTTTATCAGCACAATAAAAACAGCAGTTTCTCAATATGTGGATGTTTCTCAACTGCACATGCTGTTCCCAAATCCAACAGAGTGATTATGATCCTGGACGGGACAGAGGTGTTACGGTTACGGAAAGGTCCCCCCCCACAGAGAATGCGTCTGTAAAAACTGTTTCACAACCAACACTTGTGAATGAGCAGATTGTTCGACACGGCAAAATGACATTTCAGCATGTGACGATATCTAAACAAATTCAAACTTATATTATTATCACTTATTTAAATCTTGCTTATTAAATTTTGAGATAATTTAGATTTTTTTTTTTTACAAAACAATAAACGCCCTTGGAAGAAGCAAACTGATCAGACACTAAAATTAGACAAATTGAAGCATGAAATTATCACAAATACATAATAAGTCCTATGAGGAAATTCCTATGTCCTATTTCTGAGATAGAGAACTACTAGTTGAATTTGCCTGGTTGGCCAAGATATCTAAACTTGAATTATTATTTTATTATGCATAAAAATTAATCAGAGATATGGGGGTTTTTTTGGGTGGAGAGCATTATTAATTATTTGTGTGTGTGTGTGTGTGTGTGTGTGTATCTGCCCCAGTGTTAAATGGCACACCGCATCCCGATTGTTACAGTGATTGTTACACGTCTGTTACAGGAACAGAAATCAGAAAGGTATTTCCTCACCTCTGGCCGACAGTTTTTTGGTGTTGATGATTTTGGCAGCGTACTCTTGGCCTGTGCACAGCTTTACACATCGCCTCACCACTGAAAACGCTCCCCTAAGAAGAAATAGCAAACAGAATAAAGAAAGTTATTCGTCTTTGCTTAATGACAAAGAGTTGATGTGGCTCATCAGCATTTTAAAATCAGTGTATTATATATTTTTGGGTATAATGATTAGAGCTGCAACAACTAATGAATAAAATCGCTAAAAGTTGATGATGAAATTCATTGTCAACAAATGCCAGTATCAATTATCTGGGCTGCTCAAGTTTCGGTTTAGCGGGACGGCATGCGAAAATGGCGGACAGTACAGGGTCAACCGTCGGCAGAAAAAAGTGTGCGTCCCAAGTCATCCAACGCATGAAAATATTTTATATAAAACACAACAAAGAAAACTGTAATCTGCAAATTATGCAAAGTAGAGGTTTTTGTGGTATGGAAGTACTACAGTGATGCACTAGAACATCACTGGTGTCATGCTGCATTTCCCTGGTCCACTCTCTTTATATAGCATTTGTATGCATATGTCATTTAATTATTATACAAAATTAAATAAATCTTATATTCTAGATGCTTATATCTTCACAACCGAACACAATGTGTGTGTTTTTCTTACAAAAATTATCGAAATTGATTTTTTTTAAGCAACTTACCAACTTGCCGTCTGTAATTATCATTAAAAATAATACGAATGTTGATTTACACAAATTGGTTCAACTTGCATACTCAAATGCTGTTTGTTTTTTTTTTTACATTAAGAAACAACCCAGCATGAGTGAATTTGTTCAAGAAGAAATGTCCCCACCTCAATAAGATTTATAAATTAAAGAGTTAAAATCCAAATGTAGCTTTTGCATTTTTTTTTAAGAACACTTTTATATATAAATACCCTGAATTAGAATTTTATATTGTTATAATATGCAAAACATCTAATAAAAAAAGTGTTGTTTTTTATTTTTAATCTAATCAATCGAATAATCAAGAAAAACAAACGTTAGTTGCAGCCCTAATGATGATGTCGCATAATGTATGAGGTCATTCATACTGTAGCTTCTTAGCTGGACACACGTGTTTTTCTGTCATTTTTAATGTCAAAAAAGCATTTTTAAATACATTTTTTTTGCTAAATAATTTGGCATGATTAAATAAATGTGTCTTTATTTTTGTGGAAAATTATTAAGCATAAGACCTCCATTGCACTGTTCTCTCTGCACACTCGGCCTTCCTTGCACAATGAACCAGTATTGTTCTTGTGTATGTGCGTGCGTGCGTGCGTGTGCCAGTAATAAGGTAGAAATCATTTGGACATGGAATATATCAGGGAATGCACCACATTATTGTGCTTACTAAAATCCCATGTGGTAACATGAGCAGAGGCAGCAAATTCTACATTTAGAGCTAATGCAGAAGTTTTTACACACACACACACACAAACACACACACTTCCACAAATGCAAACCCGGCATAAAAGCATAGTCAGATATGACTAAAAAAAATGCGAGCATATAATTATTTTAAATCAAATTAAATTCCCTGCTGCTCTAAATGCTGAGATGTGTGTGGAAGTTTAAGTCAGTAGTAAAAAAAACTAAATAATAATCAAGCTTTACAATACATTAATTATTTATTTCAAGTAATTTTTTTTTTTAAATCAGCAAAAGTTATTATTTTTTTTACAGAAACTGTTGCATTAAATACCGTATTTTCCGGACTATAAGCCGCTACTTTTTTCCCCCCACGCTTTGAACCCCATGGCTTAAATAACGAAGCGACTAATTTATGGGTTTTTCCCGGTTTCACAAACTTCATGCCAAAAAACTGAGCCCCATAACATTAGACTAATGAAATTGCTGAACGGGTTCAGGTGAACCAATGAAACTCTTTATATTAAATCAGATGCGCTCCCACTGAATCTGGCCGCACCACATCATAAATATGGATGATGTTCCTCTGACGTTTGACCTGCCGCTCACTCGGACTGTCTACAGGAAATGCGAATCATTCGCCAAGCTGAAAACAACCGGGCATGAAAAAACACACTTCACCTGTGTTCTGAGCTGCACGGCATCGGGAGAAAAGATTCACCGATGGTGATTTTTAAACGCACAACGATGCCAAAAGAAAAACTCGAGAGAGAAATAGTTGTGAAAGAAAGGAGGAAGACAGTGAACAATGACTTTCTTGGTAGGCTACTGTTTAGATACAAGCCGTGTAACAGACACTGTCTTTCATTAAAGCCTGTGTAAAGCTCGTTAGTTTCAGTGTAGACTACAGTGTAGACTGAGACTGCGGCTTATTTATGTTCAAAAATAAAAATCTTTGTTAAATTCAGTGCGTGCGGCTTATATTTGGGTGCGTTTAATGGTCCGGAAATTACGGTATATTGATTCATTTATTTAGAGTCTAATTGTGTTAGATGTCTCGTATAAAGTGTGTTTAATTAAACCTCCAAGTCATTTGACTTAAGCATAATAAATGTGAGGGTTATAGAAATATAGATAGAAATTAACAAAATGTTTTGTCGATGTAAATAAAATAAAATCACAATAAAACAGGCTACTAGAATTTTAAGCAAATTCTCTTACAGCCCTGTCACAAGCAAAAACTCACCTGAATGCAGTATAAATACATCCTTCCATTATATTACACAAATATCTACAACCCCTAACCCCTGTGACATCTACAGATGCGTGATTTTGATGTGTGTACATGAATGCGCTGATTCAGAGCTCTTATTTGCCCTCCTCCACACTTCACCCCTCATTATTACAACACCTGGAACTTGTGGGGAAAAAGAAAATCACTCATCAATGGGAGACTCTACATGTTCTACAGTCTGCACACATTCCTTACTGCATTACCCGAACAATCTGCAAAGAGGAGTCTATTGTAGATGTTCGCACAAGTTCTCACACACCCTACACTCGCTGCGTCAGTTTAATACACTCTTCCAAACCCAAAACCGTTACCGCTGGTCACTGAGGTACTAACATTAAATAATAAGCCCATTAACCCTTTAACCTGGTCTACAAATGTGGTTTTCAGTGGGTGTTTTGATAAAACACATTCACACACTCAAACATATAAGGATGCAAAAACAATTATGCTGATGAATCAATAAAAATGAGAATAAAACACTGCATAACATACTGAGTCTAACACCATTTAAACATCGTATACACTCGCATTGTATCAGTAAATAAACCGTAAGCTATGAGGATCAATATCTATCTGATAGCAGCACAAAATAACAGCTCAGATATCAGAAAGACAAAGAATGTATGGGTTCGGATCCTGAATTTAGAGCTAAAGAGTGGACTTTATTATATTATTATTAACAGTATATCCAGACTATATATGGACAAAAGTTTGTGGACATGGAACCATAATATTCATATGCCTTTTTGAACATTCCATTCCACATTTGCTGTTACAATAACCTCCGCTCTTCTGGGAAAAAAGACTCAATTTGCGCGTGGTATCTTCGCGGTGCAGACATTCGACTTTGGATTTGAAGGTTGTGAGTTTAAATCCCAGTCACACTAAGCTGCCACTCCTGGACCCCTGAGAAGGGACCTTAGCCTTCTTCTTGAAGAGAAAATCCCATACTAACACTTCCAAAGGCATTCTATACAACTGCATGTGTACGATGTGGGAACAATTGGAAATTGGTGTCTGGAAAAGTTACTATACTTTTGTGCGTGTAGTGTATTTTTGCAATTGCAATTGATTTGTCCATTAAAGACAGCTAAGAAGTTTTTGAATCAAACTTTTGGATCAAACTTTATACTTTGTATTTTGTAAGTGATTTTTACATGAAAATATTTCATCTGGGGAAAAACAGCAAGACAAGATGGACAGTATAACACTAGAAATAAAAATTGTGAAACCTGTAGGATCAATATGAAACAGCTCACTATGACAACCATGGCTTAAACAAACTTGTGGTGTGGGGTGTGTGGGAAGATGAAAAAATGTAAATGATTAACAGGATTTTTTTTTTTTTTTTTTTGACAAAAGTGATTTGCATTGAAATGGTTTCATGTGTGACTCGGACAACTCTGTCTTATGCAACAACGAAGACTCGAACAATGAGCCTAATCACTGCTGAGGTACTTATCACATTTTTTTATTCCATGCAACCTTAACAAACATAGCATGGACTGAAGTGTGTTCACACTCCCTCACAGATCTCGCAGCATCTCGAGCCGCACATTTGCACTCAGCGTCGGTATTTAGTGACCCGCTCCTACTTGCGTCACGGCTTCGTTTTTACAAGTGTGCACTCACAGGAGGTTGAAGGTGTTCATTTGGACTGTGTTCAACATGGACACGGTTCCACTTTTCACCCTGACCTTAACAGGAAGCTTACCGTTTCTAACGCACACACATTAGCCCAAATCCCTTTCCTTCTATTAATCCATCCACTGTTCGTTTCACACTATAGTCTCAACACATCATTTGTTTACTCGCTGTGCTGCTTTATACAGATTAATGGGTGAGTCATTCACAAGTTAGTTTTAACCTCTTTAAAACTTTCTTTTATTATTGGAAGTTGTGTCTCAGGCTGCACAATAAAATAAAGTATAGTGCAGTAAGCTTCGATGTTCAAAAACGGTATCTATTTAAAAAATAGAGGCACAAATCTTCAAAATCAAACTTCAGAAGTTCAGCATGGCTTTTACAGGTATAAAACATTTGTCACCGTCTTTCAAAATGTAATTAAACAGAAGAATAATTTACACCACCACTGACTGCAAACATACGAAAAGTACAAAAAAAATTATTAATTTTTAATCAGATTGCTCCTTTACTTATTTATTAACTATTACTAATATTATTTATTAACAATATATTAAAAAAAAAAAAAAGTAAATAAATAAATAAATAAAAAATATCCTAATCTGCTTTTGTGGTGCATCAAACATGAAGTCTCTGAGTAAAGTGGCTACACAGACATGGGAAAAAAAAGTATATTTACAAAAATAATAAAACAAATATTTTGGGAATGCCACAGGGATGTTTTCCAGGATGAATGATATATACAGTATTAGGGCTGTGTAATATGGTGATATTATATACTATATCTCTGATGTCACTTTTCAGTGAGGTTGTGTAACAAAAACAAGAACAATGCAACACTGACACAACTGTCTGTCAACAGCCATATTTTATTTATATATATTATATATATATATGGCTGTTGACAGACAGTTGTGTCATATATATTTATATATATATATATAAACATATGGACAAAACTATTTGGACAACTGACTTTTAAATCTGTGTTTTTTCCCCAAACTGTTATCACAAAGTACGAGGTAAACAATTGTACAGCATGTCTTTAGATAAATAGCATAAAATCTTCCCTTCACTTGAACTAAGAGACAAAACCAGTATGACGATGCCCCTGTGAATGAAGATATGCTTTGCATGGGTTGGACTGGATCTCGGGTGGCTTTCTTTCGAGCTCTGACCTCAAGCCTACTGAACACCTTTGGGAGGGATTTGAACGCTTTACTAACTTTAATGATGCACTTAAGGCTTAATGAGCACACATTTCCACAACCACACTCCCACTAGATCTTCCACTATATTTAAGAAGCTAATCTATGGGGACAAATTATAACAGCAAATAGGGTGCAGAATGTTCAAACAGCACATATCAATCTTATGGCCAGTAAATAATATACAGGAAATATAAAATGTTTTACATATCAGACAGCTGTAATATACAGAATCTATAGGATGAAAATGAATGGAGAATAGATTTATAAATGCACCCTAAATATGATCTGAATGACGAAATCCGCCACGATTCCCAGATTAAATCATGTCCATCATGCTGAAGAGACATGACAGAGCTACTAAGCTTTAGACCAACTCGCCCACAAAAATGGAAACATGCAGGTGTCCAATATGTCCTGTCTTGCCACATAATCTGGACCTCAGAAGTGGACATGACTGTGGAGACAAAAGTATATTTTGTGCAATTTTGTCTACTTCATCAACATGAATATAGGATTTTGATTAGTCTGATCAGACCCCCGTGTTTCAGCACGATCCAGGCAGCATGTCTTCATAGCTATTCTAATCTGAAAATTGTGCACGGGAAATTGGCTGTGAAGTGCGCATGCGCACAAACGTCAGGTCGTTTATAGGTTTCACCTCTTTCTCTTTGCCTTACATAGAAATGCACTCCCACATACACACCTCGCGTAGAATCCCAGATGTTGCCTCGTTGATCATGAAATTGTGTGCACATCTGCATAAAAGCATGAAATGACCAGAGGAAGCCATTTAACCAAACCAATGGGGGCGTAGCAGCAACCAAACTAATGGCAGCGGTTCACTTTTTCCTGCAGTCCGTCATCAGTTTACAACCACTGACGACACCTGGGAGTGGGATTTAATCGAGTAAAAAGGTCTACTTCAACATTGATAGATGTTTATTTAATAAAAAAAAAAAAACGAAGCAAAAAAAGTTACCATTACGCGGACAGTTAGGATGCCAAATCTGACAGTTCTAAATCCCCCAAAAAGCCATAAAACACGTCACTACATAGGGTACCCGAAAACGTTAGTGCTTACACCCAATGAAGTGCACTAGTAAAGTGAGTCAGGAGGTATTTGTGATTCGGCCAGGGTCCTCAGTGCAACACCACACCTTATCTCACACACTCCAAAAAAAAAAAAAAAACTCTTGACAGCTCGCGGTATTGACTCCGGTTCCAACTCGGACACAAAAGCACACAATTACTTACTTCCCGAGCTCTTCGTATAGCTGATATTCATCCGTAAATCGAGTGCAGGTCGTCGTAGCCATGTCTCCCTCCCTGTCTGTGTCTTCTCGGTCAGATTTTCGGACACTCTCGGACACAGCCTGCCTTAGCTCGCTCGAGGACCACAGCTAACGCTTAGGTCAAGGGTCTCACACACGCCTCTCTATTTCGACTTTTTATTCGCTCTTGTTTGTTGGTTTTTAAGGCTTTTCGTCTTCCTATTTTCGTGAACCGAGGAAGGAGAAAAAAACTAAAGCTAAAACTGCGGCTCTCCGTCTAACGGACGTCCCTCTACCCCCGCTCGCGCCTTCTCCTTCTCCGAAAAGCGTTACTTCGGTCTACCCCGGATTCCCGAAGCCCCGCCCCATCAAGTCACAAGCTCTCCTCTGATTGGACGGCCAATACGTCGCTGACGTCACCGTGCCGACTGGCAGGAGGCAGAACGCGCACGCGGGTTGCGTCTTGCGCGCCTAAGTGTTATCATCATTATTAAAATAAGGGAAATGGTATATTTTCTCTTCAATTTTGTCTTCAAATAAATAAACTCACTATCCAAGTTGCTCAATAACCCCCCTCAGCCAATTCCAGAGCAGGAGGCGGGATTTTACGAAAAGCAGGTTTTAAATATGGCTTTCAAACAAACACTGTTCTCTGCACTCTGACGCCACCCAAAGACCAACGTGTGTAACTGCAGGCGTGGGCAAGCGTCAAACGCGCGCCTCTCTCCGGATGCGTCTCTTTACTGTAACACCAAATAGGGACACAAGCATGAGGGCCATTTTGTGTTTGGCGGATGGTTGTGTTATGTAACTGTGTAAAAAAGCAACAGAACATTCACCCACTTTAAATATGTTAATGTCTGCATAAAAAGGTAACAGCCTACAGCAGGTGCAGATGGCTCTAGAAATATTTGCACCCAAACCAAAAGGATTGTATAATAAAACATTATGAATTTCATACATTCAAATGTGAATTTAGATCTTTTTTGTTTGTTTTTGTCAGATCACAGATTGCACATCGTGAGTGAAAGGTGAGCTATAATAAAAAAAGAAATAAAACAATATTGATGTAGCATAATAAAGTATATGACTTATATACAATATATTTTATAAGAATAACAATCATGGTCGGTATCTGTAAGTGATTATAAAATCCTTTGCCATCCATCACTCGTAAAGAAAAAGCAAAAAGCACAAAGCTTGCAATATGATTAAGGGGTGAAGAGCCTTCGATTTGCACCGACAACCTTTTGGTGACTTGATGCTCCTTAATATGTGAACTGCCTCTCAACATAGTAATGAAGCAATTCAATCTCATTCAAACGACTTATGACATATCCCGATATAGGAATCTGTACTTCGTTAGACATTCAGAAACTTCTACTAAGAGGAAACCTTCATCCCGCAAAAGGCAGTGAGGGAGAGATCTGATAAAATCTATGAAAGCATGTGTGTGGTACACTTTGTAAAAAAAAAAACAATCCACAAAGTACAAGGTTTTGTGAGCTCCATCAAGAGGCATTGGAGCGGTTATACAAATTGTGTCTTGTTTTCAGGAGTGATCAAAATGATCAGTATGCCGAGGAATGATGTGTAAGTGCTACTGTTCGATATTGTGGATTGTTAATGCTTTAGGAGTTTTTTAGTACTTAGGTGGTTCTCATAGAGTACATTCTATATACACTATATTGCCAAAAGTATTGAGTCTCCTGACCTTTCCAAACTGTTACCACAAAGCTGGAGGCACTCAATTGTACAGGACATCTTTAGATGCGCTATAATAACATTCTGCATTTACTTGCACTTGGAAACCCAAACCTGTTCCAGCATGGCAATGCCCCTGTGCACAAAGTGAACTCCTTGAAGATCTGGTTTACATGCTTTGGAGAGGAAGATCTTGAGTGACCTGCTATAGAGCTCTGATCTCATCCCTACTGAACACCTTTGGGATAAATGTGAACTCTGACTGCACCCCAGGGCTCCTCACCTCACCTACATTAGTACCTGCCTTTCATAATACCCTTGTGACTGATGAACACTCACTATCACTATATATAAACACACTACAAAAATCCAGTGGAACATCTTCCCAGAAGAGTGGAGAGAATTATAAGAGCAAATTTGGACTAAATCACCATACCATACGTATGACCGGGTGACCCAATACTTTTGCCAATAAAGTGTATCAAAAGCATATTTTAGATTAAAACCTGGTTATATCTAAATAATGAGCTTAATAACCAGACTGAGTTAAATTTTCTTCAAAGGTATGCAAAGTATTTCCAGATACAAGATTCAACACAACTGACCTTCTTAGTCAGGCAATACAGGAAGAGTCTTCAGAAGAACCTCAAAGACTGTTGAGGTTGCTAATAAATGTTTATTGTTATCTCCAATACGGATCTGGGAATATCAGTTACACAGACACCAGGATGTGAATATAAGATATCCAAAGTGACAGAGAGAATGCATAAATAGACCTCTGTGACAACTCTAAAACCATTGTGTTGCATATCAGATTATAATGAACAAAAACATTTTTTGAAGGACATATTGTTCTTGATACCTATATAAATGATCTGCACACCGATGGCCGAACTCTCAGGTCCTCTGATCATGTCTTGCTTGAAGTGCCTAGAACAAGATATAAATCGTGGATTATCCCACCTTCTCAGTAGCGGCTCCTAAGCTTTGGAATTCCCTCCCTCCTGATCTCACCTTTGAAAGGGGTACCCTAGTTTTAAAGCTAAACTAAAGACCCACTTATTCACCAAAGCCTTTGTTGTAAAGGGTGTGCTTAGTCGTCTGCTTCTTAACATTTATTTCAATTGTTGTGTTTTAATGCTTATTTTATTTATCTTCTGTTTTAAGTTCTTAAAATGTACTTATTTTATTATATTATATATTTTACTACTTTTATGTTAATTTAAATTTGATTACTATTTTGCACATTGGCTCTTGCACTTTGTTTAGCACCTAGGTTCAGGAGATGTTAGGTGCTATATAAATAAAGATTGATTGATTGATTGATTGGTACAAGCCTAAGCATTCATCATAAAGATATGACAGTCGCAGCATGACAATATAAAGGCAAAGATAATAAGAAGTCTTTGCATAAACCATTGAATAAGCAGAATGGAATATTTAATATTAATTCATTATTATTATTGTCAATAAATCCCCAATATAACAATGCAGGAGATACAATTCATCTTCAATGTAAAATCCACCAATTTATATGATCATTCTTATACTTTTACTGCACTGTAATATAACATACATCATCTCCTGCACTATGTCTGGCTCTACACCAAGGCCTATTTTAGATTGTGGATTTAGATCAAGGTGCTAGAGTCGACAAAATTGCACATAATTCAGGGCAATTATGAAGATGTCAGATAACCTGAAGTTCTTGCCTACAAAAAACAAAACAAAAACGAAAAAATCACAATCTTCTTTTTATGCATGTAGGCAAAATCATTTAAATACCAGCCTGAACCTATTAATAAAATGTTTGATACACAATATTCTCATTTTTCATTTTTGGGTTGCAGTGCAGGTTTGATGAGCGAGGATGTCCTCTTTGTACTGAACATGAAATTTCAGAAAGTCAACAACATTAAACCCCAATTAAGCTGATTAGGATGAGCCAGAATCGTGCTGCTTGTTTTTTAGACATGGCTGCTTACGTTAGAAGGGAAAGCACGCTGTTTCTTTCCTGTACAGACTGATTTATTTGGCGTTTTCTTCTCTACATGGAACCAGTTAGATATTTTAAACACTATGTAATCAGTATACTTGGTATATTATGCTGGTAAGCGGAAGATAAATCAGTAGCAAAAGGTTTGTCACACATACATCAGTTTATTTGAACATTTCTGCAATAAATCTATCTGCATACAAACCCAAAGGTAAATGTTAAATGAGTAGATCAACCCCCCTACACACACACACACACACACACACACACACACACACACACACACACACACACACACACACACACACACACACACACACTACTGGACAAGTCAAGTTATGTAAAGAGCATAAAATGTGTATAAATGATGGATTTCTTATTGCTTGAAATGTTCACATGCTAGTTGTGATTTGCATTTCGGGTAATGCAAGGGTATAAAGAATTAAATGTAACATTAGTCTGATCTTTAGGCTTAGCTTTCATACTTAATGCCTCATCCCGAGTCCTGTTCAGCCTGGCTAATCATGTCCCACGCTGAGGAACATAAAACCGGAAATCAAATAATGTAAGACACTTTGTCCCTGATTAAAAGACACGTGATGTCAAGAAACGGAGCCATTATCCCACAACACGGTGCAGAGAATTAACGTGGAGGTGGAACACAAAGTCGGCGTAGGACGCGCCTCCGTTAGGACTCCTGTCCTCCACTAGGAGACGCTGCACGCACTCGTCGCAACTGTCGCCTTCCTTCACCACCTTAAGCTGAAACAATTACAAAGCAAAGAAGAGGTATTAGAACAGTCCCATGAGCAGCTCATTGTTTCAATATATTACATCTCTAATCGCTGTTTTCTATGATTGAAAGCACTCATCATTTATACTATACTATATATAACTTTTTTTAAAGAATAAATCGAAGGATTCAGCTCCAGAGTTGTACAACAGGAAAAACAAAATTCACCTTGTTAGAAGAAAATCATGATTTTAAATCATAGTGCCAAAGTCAGCGATGGCCATGAGATGCTTTTTTTTTTCCCCTCAGTATTAGTTATTGCTCTTACCCGTGTCTCATTCCCTTCTGTTTCTCACAAAGCTGACCTGAGCCCCAGCCCTTACAACTACACAATTCTGTGTGTCTGTGCACATTTCCTCTCAGTGTGTTCCACTGTCCTGTGATGCAGCATGAGCAGCAGTTCAAAAAGCTCCAGTTAGTTGGCTTGGTCTGTCTCAGAGGAAGTGTGTTTTTTCCAGACATCCTCCTTAGTTGGTATCTGACATCGTTAAGAGTGATAGGTAAGGGTTAACTGGTGGAAAGCAATTGACAATTCCAAATTGGGAAGAAAAATTAGCGGGAAAGAGAAATATTTGAATCCTGATTGATCTGAGACAAAAATCAATCTACTGAGGATTTAAATATGACGTTTAAACCTATAAATTGGAATTTGTTGTTTTTAATGGTGGAAACACCACTAAAAATGGCCTGTACCTTCATAAAGAATGCGTAAATACACATAAATGTACATCAAGATGCAATTTGCTAATGGCCCCAAACCTCTTCTCCCACTGCCCTGGTTTATGCTATGCTATAACCTCTGACATTCTAAACCAGTGGTACTCAAACTTGTTCTGCTATTCCCCCTTTAGAGGGGGGTGGATTTTCAAGCCCCTCCTATCCTCCACCACCCAGATAATGAAAGTGTAGTTTTGTAAGGTACCTTAAATATGTTTTAATTTACCTGCATTAATGACCTAATTGTTTGTTTGTGATTGCTTTGAGTGCAACTTTGTAATAGAGAAAATCATACATGAAGATTAATGAAGAACAGAAAGAGATTCTCCCCACCTGTTATGTGTTTATTCGCCACTAGTGGGGCGTAAACCACAGTAGTAAACTATTACAGAAAAGCATTTGGCTATGTACGTGTTAACCTCAAATCCCACTCTGGGACTAAAGGGTTTAGTCTATTTATGTGGATAAGGAGCTTTTGTCAAGATAAATGTCATTTTTTAGACCAAAACTTAAATGCATCTGCCTGGAGGTTAAATAGCATTCACCCCCGCTTTGGGACTCACAGCTTAAAATGACCTACCTGAATATAAACAGCTCCTGAGAAAAGTGTGCTACATACACAGTTTGGATATTTTTGGAATGAAGACACTGGGTTTTATAGTCAATCATTTAAAGTTGATATTGCTTAAAAAGATAAGTTATAGATGATGAAGTGTCCTAAATATACACTTCCTGCATTAAACTTTTATTTTTCCATATATAAATACATAAAATAAGTCCTGGAGCAATCCAGAAAGGTACTGGGTTGAAAGCTACATGTCTATGAGTTTATATTTAACATTCTATGAAGACATAAAAAATGAAATGCCTACAAACAATTTATCTGAGACTATGTCTGGTCCTTTTCTCCCTCCCCCTGTTTGAGAGCCGCCTTCTAGACTCAGGTGTCCATTCATAGGCTATTGTTATACATGTTTTAAAATTGATTTGGCATTCGTATTGATGGCCAGGTAGCCAGTCAGACAAGCTATTGTTTTACAGTCATGGCAATTCATATTGATGTCTGGCCATTCAAATGGACAAAAGTATGCCCAACAATACACACACACTTTTCAAGCATTTCTCTTATAAAAACAAACATATTACATCTTATAAAACTATAGAGGGAGATATACTGTAACTCACAGATGTAAAATAGGCTCAGATTTTTCATCCCCATGCAGATCACCAGGTCGCTGTTGTCACTCCGCCCCCAATTGCTGCTTTGTGCAAATCTCTGATAAAACAACTTTTCTGACTGTCCATTTTTTTTTGTTTTCTTTCTCTTTGTAAACAAAGCCCAGTTAGCACACGTTGGAAACAGCTGTTTGTGCAGAACCGAGAGCTGCATCCGCTCCCTGGTGGGTCACAGTGTATGTGCTGTGCTCTTTGACCACTAAGAGCTTATAAAGAATAATAAAACTATGAACTCGCCCACGTGTGGAATAAAATCCTCCTATATATCGTTAAAATCCTGGCTACATTTTCCATCAATCATGTTGTTTCCATAATGCTACTGGCTGGAAATGAAAGGTTTCAAATGATAGGTGGTGCATAACAAACGTCACTACCACACCTGCAGAGAGAATGGATGCTCAGGCCCAAGATTCCGCCTTTCTTAGACTGTTTTTTAGTCGGTGGTCTCATTTGTTTTGTATCACTACATTCCACTATACCAGCCATATCTGCTTTATTACCACCAAGATGTTGTTTTTTTTAATGCGAAAGTTATTATACAAACAACCCACCCTCCCTCGTTGGATTCGTTATTACAATCATAGTGTTAGTACTGCATTTTTTGGTGTGTACTGCTTACACAAATTCAGCAAATACATTTTCCATTAAAAAACGATCTATAATCGATGTTTGAGGCTTAGATCTTTAGAATGATTTATAGTTTGTCCTGGTTACTCTTGTCTCTTTTAATTTAATCTCTTTTTTAAGATTAACACCTGCGAACAACAGGATACCGGATGCGTGGGGGTGAGGCTGAAGCCTAAGGGGTCATAGATGGATTTATTTTTTTCAACCAAGAAAATATCCAAATAACACGAAATGTTTTCCATATGTCTCTGGCTTTGTTCAACATTACAAGATGACATTCAGAGGCTTCACCAATATGAATTGTGAGGTAGCTGAATATTCTCTACAAAAATATAAAACAAAAAATATGTAGTAATAAAATACCCCAAATGTTTTTCCAACAAGGTTTTTTTTTTGTTTTGAGAATTTTTTTGAGGGCAGGGCCGTTCTCAGGCTAATATGCAGGACAATGAGAAAATGTACCTTAAGAGTCACAGCTGCATAGGACTGTAAGATGCTGATGAGTTTCTTGAGACTGACAGAGAGAGGATTATCCAGCACCGGAGGTTTGATCTGCAAAACAAAGAAATGAACACCAATGTGCTGGAGACTGACAACAAAACTAGCACAATACTCTCTGAGTGATTAGTTGTGGGTTTGTTTTACCTCGCCGGAGGTCAGTGATAAGAAGGAGGTTGTGTTGAAGAGTTGTGTTAAGGCCTGAGTGGAAACCTGGCTGCCCACCCAGAGAATCAGCGTCAGTGGGGAATAAAGCAGGTAGACACGGTCAGACTGGAGGCTGGAGGCAGAGTCTCGCAACACCATATCCATGGAGGGTACAGAGCCTCCCTCAGCATTCACCAGCTGGAAAACAGAGCCTTGAAAAATTAAGTTGAGGAGAAGATAATTCAGGCTTTTTTTTTTTTATTGCAGTTTTTCGTGATGAAAATAAACATTTTCAATGATGTGTTTCATTTTGACCTGTCAAATAAAGTACACTTTGTTCCAAATCAGTCTTTTTTCGTTTTATTTAAGATTTATCTCTCTATTTATATACCTGTTCTGTCTAAATACTCGATTCTGATTGGCTGAAAGGTGTCTAATTACGATTATATTACATTAACTTTTTTTAGCATTTGGCAATTCCCCTTATCCAAAGCCACTTATATTTATTTCATTAATACAACTAAGCATCTGTGAGTTAAGAGCCTTGCACAAGGGCACAGCAGTGGCAGATTGGTGGTTCTGAGATTTGAACACACAACCTTTTGAACAGAAATCCAGCATGTTATTATACAAAACACTCATCACTTATACAAGGACTTTCGGGTCGGCGGCCATCTTGCTGTTTTTCCAGCGCCTCCAGGTATTTAAGGACACCTGAGACTTTAGCTCGGGGCCAGATATTCTCACCGGCTACCTATAGTCCCTGGGATTATTCTTGCTACCCTGCTTCTGTTCCTAATCCCTGTTCTGCTCTGCGTCTAGTTTTGAACTCTGGACTGGTTTTTGCCTGGTTTTTGCCTGTGCCCCATTAAACATTTTCCTTTCCATGTACTCCCTGTGTGCATTTGAGTCCTCCCTCCCAGTCCTCAATCACCTAGTCACCCGCTTTCCTGGCAGAATAATCTGGCCGTGCACCGTGTTCCGTGAGATACTGACAATGTGTCTAATTTTGACTAGAGGTCAAACGATAGTGGAATTTATCGATACCGATAACCAAGTTGGATCGTACTTGCCGATAACCGATTAATCAACCGCTAGCTTTTTAAATGGATTCTGCATAAGAAACAAACAAACATAACACTCTATGTAAAATAGTACTGAACTTTATTACACAAATAAAAAATATAAATTAATCTAATTTCAATGCTCAGGCCTTTTTAAAGGTGGCAATTCTACACCTGACTGTTTGGATTTATGTGAAATGTAACGCTTTTTGGAGTTATGTAATGCTTTACAGTAATATTCCATTTGTAACATGAACTAAAAATAATAAATGCTTTACGTATTGTTTATTGTTTGTTAATTTTAACATTCACTAACATTATTTAATTAATTTACTTTTCATTTTATCTGTCAACTACAGTTATGCACTGCACATGGTGTCGCCTCTAAGGGTAATTCTCGTTCTGTATAATAACATCAGACCTTTTTAGCCACTCCAGAAACAGACGCAACCCGGAAAAACTATTGGTATGGATATTTGCCGATAGTTCCAGCAATCAAATACCTGAGCCTTTTTAGTTTGACCAGTTAAATTGCACACAAATAATTTTCTGGTGCTTTTTTGTTTTTTAAGAATTCTCTCTATTTTAATATACATGATCTTTCTCAATACTTGATTCTGACCATTCACATTTGTGGTTTATGATAATTACTCGTCGAACATATTAACCACTGAGCTACACCTTCTTTATAGAAGTAGTAACATACAATCGCAGTCATACATATATATACATTTCCTAGTTACCTTACATGGCTAATGAACAAATTATGAGTGTCAATAAATGTCAATAAATGATATGTTGTTTACAAATATTGCAATTTTGTTCAAATGTACTGATAAGTTTACGAACTGAAAAACATGAAAATGAGAATTATAATGTAACATAGCACAATTAATTAACACCACCAGCTTTGTCGTTCCTTTACGGGGCACAGACACATGTAATTTGTCCTTGCGCTTTGCTCGGTAAAACATTAAAATTGGTACAAACATATCACACATGTAGCTGGGAATGATTTAAACTGGACATTTCGAAAAAATCTTTAAATTTTACTGCATTTGACATCGCCCATATCCAGCGCGACTTGCATTTACCTCATACATACAACTGAGCAGCTATGGGGTTAAGGGCCTTGTTCAAGGGCCCAGGAGTGGCAGTTTGGTGTGGCTGGGATTCAAACTCACAAACTTCTGCACCAAAGTCCAATGACTTAACCACTAATCTACTAAACCACTAATCTACTAATCAATACAACATGTAACCAATGGGCACAAATACTGTAAATGCTTCAGTGGTCAATGCAAAAATGCTTGACCGGCCTCCCACGCTCGTGTCCTTGGCAGAGATAATTACAGAGCTGTCACATTCCACTGCCGCATTCCTGACATGAGAAATGTGCGACAACATCATGGATGAAAACCGGCATGATTGCGGGTTAAAAAGAAATGACTATGTTCCTCGTCTAATCATAGTCATTACACTCCACCGTGTTCAGTTTGTCTCACTGCTGACTGCGCTAAATATGTTCAGAATTGTAGCCTGCACTGTTTCTATAACAACCGACAGGGACGTGTTGGCAAACTGTGAACTGTTCTTTGGATTCAATAAAAAAATCAAGAGAACGATAAATGGTGGCATGTACAAGAAAATTACGTAGGTCTATCTTTCTTGCATCTTGCATCTTGTTAAGAAATTTCCCCACTGTGGGATGAATAAATGTATATCTTATCATTATTAAAAGACACCACCCAGCCGTGGATTGTTTACTCCTCTCCCATCTGGGAGACGGTATTGGAGCCTTGGCTGTCGCACCGGCAGCCTCAGGAACAATTTCTTTCCAAATGTGAGCCTACTGAACTTCATAAATAAACGATATCTCGACATCAACTTAAGTTGAGAACCTTATAGTTAAACATACAGTGCTCATAAAGACTTTACTATACATTAATATGTCTCTTGGGGTGCAAAATTCCAGGAACTTTCAAGACTGGATACGTTCAATGGGAATTGACTGGACTAATGGGAATAAACTGTAAATATACAAAATTGCAGGTTCGCGATCAACCCTGTTAATTAACTGTAGTAAAAAAAAAAGAATTGCAGAATAATCTTGGTTAAAACAACCAGATTTAATGCAATTTCAGTTGTCTTTCTATCCTGCACATTCATCAATCACGTAATCATGTACTCTGCACAATGACAATAAAGTTGAATCAAATTTAATCTAATATTCTAAAGAAGCCTTGGTACGCCATTTTTGTAAGAAATCGGTGAAAAGAGGAACACCCCTATGAATAACTTTCTTACTATATTTTATTGATTATCCAGTTATCCAAAATACTGCAGCAGCTTGAAGAACTAGATGCATTAGCTGGATTAGTGAATCAAAGCAGTTACAATCAACATCTTATAAATACACAGCATCATGTGATTCCATTAACCACTCGAGAGAAAGAACAAAATCACTGCACCGGTGAACCACAATGGAACATTTTGTTCTGAGAACCTCACCAGAGGCAGGACGAGTGGGTACAGCTGTGCGACGGTGCCGCGCGTATCCATGGAGACGGTGATGCTGCGCAGCTGCAGGCGCTGATGAATGGAACTGCGCAGTCCCGGGAGAAGAACCTCACTCTTTCTTAGACTGTTAATGTAGACGGGGAGAATCTTTAGAAACTGAGGCATCACCAGCTGAGAAACGAGAAATGAAAGATGCAGTCAGACAACATACGAGATAAACGTAGAGCTTCTTATGTATCAGGTGTGTGGACTGAAACAGTAGGACCAGTACCACCAATTTAATTATTGTAAATCATCTGTTTTCAAAGTCATAATTATTATAAGGAATTTAGGGTTTACTAGGGGTGTAACTTACGCATAATTCATTGTTCTGTACATACTCGGGTTAAGTCACGGTTCAGTTCAATTTCGGGGAAAGAAATGCGAAACCTAAAATTGGCGTTTTTTTATTAGCGCAGTTTATTATTAACATTTGTGAACATTACAAGTTTACATTTTTAAAACTATTTTAAATCAAATGCCTGCTTGTTTTTTTTTTACTTTACAAATACTTTATTAATACTTTATAAAAATGTTATACAGTGAGGAAAATAAGTATTTGAACACCCTGCTATTTTGCAAGTTCTCCCACTTAGAAATCATGAAGGGGTCTGAAATTGTCATCGTAGGTGCATGTCCACTGTGATAGACATAATCTAAAAAAAACACAATATATGATTTTTAAACTATTTATTTGTATGATCTAGCTGCAAATAAGTATTTGAACACCTGTCTATCAGCTAGAATTCTGACCCTCAAAGACCTGTTAGTCTGCCTTTAAAATGTCCACCTCCACTACATTTATTATCCTAAATTAGATGCACCTGTTTGAGGTCGTTAGCTGCATAAAGACACCTGTCCACCCCATACAATCAGTAAGAATCCAACTACTAACATGGCCAAGAACAAAGAGCTGTCCAAAGACACTAGAGACAAAATTGTACACCTCCACAAGGCTGGAAAGGGCTACGGGGAAATTGCCAAGCAGCTTGGTGAAAAAAGGTCCACTGTTGGAGCAATCATTAGAAAATGGAAGAAGCTAAACATGACCTGAAAAGAGCTGGGACCACCGTTTTCAAGGTTACTCTTGGTAATACACTAAGACGTAATGGTTTGAAATAATACATGGCACGGAAGGTTCCCCTGCTTAAACCAGCACATGTCCAGGCACGTCTTAAGTTTGCCAATGACCATTTGGATGATCCAGAGGAGTCATGGGAGAAAGTCATGTGGTCAGATGAGACCAAAATAGAACTTTTGGGTCATAATTCCACTAAACGTGTTTGGAGGAAGAAGAATAATGAGTACCATCCCAAGAACACCATCCCTACTGTGAAGCATGGGGGTGGTAGCATCATGCTTTGGGGGTGTTTTTCTGCACATGGGACAGGGCGACTGCACTGTATTAAGGAGAGGATGACCGGGGCCATGTATTGCGAGATTTTGGGGAACAACCTCCTTCCCTCAGTTAGAGCACTGAAGATGGGTCGAGGCTGGGTCTTCCAACATGACAATGACCCGAAGCACACAGCCAGGATAACCAAGGAGTGGCTCTGTAAGAAGAATATCAAGGTTCTGGCGTGGCCTAGCCAGTCTCCAGACCTAAACCCAATAGAGAATCTTTGGAGGGAGCTCAAACTCCGTGTTTCTCAGCGACAGGTCAGAAACCTGACTGATCTAGAGAAGATCTGAGTGGAGGAGTGGGCCAAATCCCTCCTGCAGTGTGTGCAAACCTGGTGAAAAACTACAGGAAACGTTTGACCTCTGTAATTGCAAACAAAGGCTACTGTACCAAATATTAACATTGACTTTCTCAGGTGTTCAAATACTTATTTGCAGCTGTATCATACAAATAAATAGTTTAAAAACATATATTGTGATTTCTGGATTTTTTTTTTTTAGATTATGTCTATCACAGTGGACATGCACCTACGATGCCAATTTCAGACCCCTCCATGATTTCTAAGTGGGAGAACTTGCAAAATAGCAGGGTGTTCAAATACTTATTTTCCTCACTGTATATAAAAATACAATATAATACATAAAATTAATACAACTGTTACACCCCTACAATTTACACAAATGTAAATCGTGTGTGTGTGTGTGTGTGTGTGTGTGTGTGTGTGTATACGTGTTTTCTGACTGACCTGTCCAGGTGAGACAGAAGTAGTGCAGCAGTGTTTCCTGTAGCAGGCAAAAGCTTCTGTGATCTCAGTCTGTAGCTCCTCACGTAGACGCTGGAGAGGTGTCTCTAACGCCAAGCAGTACACTACCGCACACACACACACACACACACACACACACACACACACACACACACACACACACACAGAGGTAAGCAAGTATCAAACTCTTAGATCAATAAAAACATACTCATTCGTTCTTCCTCATATGTTCGGTATCTATGGGTTCTCGAGGTTTTAGTTACACTGCTCTTTATTTGTGAAATCTACTTTCTCATGATATTCGCAATAACGACTCTTTCTCTACTTTCAAATCAAACATCTTTTTAGGCAGGCACATCAGTGATATTGTATACATACTTCTCAATAGTTGTATATTGTTTATTGTAAATTGTATTTTGTTAATGGTTTTATGTGTTTTAACTGTATGTATGGTGTCCTTGCGGTTCATGTAAGGTATAATAAATGAAATGTATTATTATTATTATTATCTTGTTTTAATTAAACAGAAGTTGAAATGTTAATTAATGAATAGAAATGTAGAAATAAAAACTGAATCTCTATTCACATTACATTAATCAGCCAGTAAATATTCATTACAAGGCAGGTGTATATGTCATGGCTGCTACACCTACTCTTTTTGCAGTAGAATGTGAGCAGTGTCTCGGCCTGGCTGGTCCTGAACGTGTCCATCAGATTCTGAGAGCAAGCCAAAGTGATTGTGTGTATCCGCGTCCTCCTCTCTCCTTCACGCCCACAGTAGGACAGGACAGCCTACAAACACACACACACAAGCAGACAGCATTAGGGATCGAACCTAAATACAAAAATACAGAAACAAATAGGAGAACAATTATTTGTTTTATTATCGTTTTGCCAGAAAGCACCAGAGCTGAGCATTAGGTTAAGACAGGAGATTATCTTAGTAAGGGTGTTCTGAGGAGAGAGATGTTTACTTCATGTGCTCAGAGGAAAAAGAAAGACCACGAAAATTAATGACTACTTGATTCAGGCCATAGTCGTTTAATTTAAGCTGCTATTATGTTAATATTTTATTTAATCAACCAGATTTGTTAGAATATACAGTATCTAAGTACAAATAATAATTAATAATTAATAATAATAATAATGATATAATAGCAGTGACATCAATTATGAACTTAAAGGGGGCCTGATTAGGCCACACCCACTTCATATTTCAAAGCACAAATCACTGTTTTTTTAACCTTTTTTTTATACATGGCACTTCAAAACAGTCTGCAAAACAGCACTGCGGCACTGTTGGAGATCACATCAAGACCACACATCAAGCATAACAGAGTCAGTGCAGTCAGATCCCTGGTAAAAGTATATCACTGCATTGCCTCAAGCTCACCATTTTTGACTGCTTTTCAATTTCACTCATACTAGGTCCTTGATCTTGGTCATGATTTAATCCAGGGCCCAGATCAGAGTTTGCACTTTTTCTTTTCAAATATTTATCCATTGCTGTCACTGCTGCCTGTCAAACACATCATTAATTCCATTGTCATGAATTAACAAGGTCATCATTGCTCTAACGTCTCTGCCACCCTCTGAAGTAGAGAAATATTTCCATTACTCTCAGTCACTACACCGCAGGCGCTCAAAAATGGCAAATTATTTTGAGTATTATTTTCATTTAAGATAAATTGTATCATATCCCACAGCACACCTGATGATCACTTGTGTGCCTGACACAGTGATTGAAAATCACTACTGTACACAGATCAGGCATAACATTATAACATTATACCATTATAAGCAGTGTAGTGATTAACACTAAATATCTTTTCATCATGGCACCTGTTAGTGGGTGGGATATTATTAGGCAGCAACATTTTCTCCTCAAAGTTGACGTGTTGGAAGCAGGAAAAATGGGCGAGCGTAAAGATTTGAATGAGTTTGACGAGGGCCAAATTGTGATGTCTAGATGACTGGGTCAGCGCATCTCTAAAACTGCAGCTCTTGCAGGCTGTTCCCGGTCTGCAGTGTCTATCAAAAGCGGTCCAAGGAAGGAACAGTGGTGAACCGGCAACAGGGTCATGGGCGGCCGAGGCTCATTGATGTACGTAGGGAGCGAAAGCTGGTCCAACAAACAAGCTCCTGTAGCTCAAATTGCTGAAGAACTTAATGGTGATAAAGCTCAACAGGTCAGGAGTGTTTCAGCAGCAAAAGGGGAACCAACACAATATTAGGCAAGTGGATATAACTTTATTCCTGATCGGTGTATATAATCATATGGATAAAAGGAGCATTCAAATGATACAGCTAAAGCCACTTTATTACATCCCAAATACACAAGTGATCATTCCCATTTCTCAGCAGTCATGTCAGGCCTGTTCTCACCTGAATGGCCACGCCTCTTGTTTCATCAAGTGATTTACAGTGAGTGAACTCAAATGCCAGGGCTGTTTGCCAATCAAGCGCTGCCATGGCAACGCAGTGGGACTCCGGGCCGACGAGGAAGGAGCCATAACAACCAGACACTCGTAATTCTACAAAAATATACACACAAAGTCACCAAAACATCATCATTATTCGATCCATCTTATTAACTTTTCACTTCAACATTTTTAGACCAATCTTTAAACCATGACATTATATCTGAAGGGCTGACATTTGTGTCGGTGAAATACTAATTTTTGACAATTCACTTTTTCCTGTGATTTATAACAGACATTATACATTTTTCTGAGCACCTTTGCTAACAAAAACTCGAAGCCGGGCTCGGAATGCCATGTCAGTGTCCAGGCTCCTCCTAAGATCTCCACAGAAACATTCTCTCTCCAGCTCCGACTAAAGACAAGCACAACAAGGACACAATTAAAAACAATATCTCGAAAAATACACCTGTATTTTATATGGGATCACAAAAGCAACCAATTACAATCTTTTCTTTTAGAGTAAAATAAACATTTTTGCACAATAATAAATCTTATACCAAAATCATTTGAATGCTCGACACTCACTGGCCAGAAAGTGTTTATTTTACATACCGTATTTTCCGCTACTTTTTTCCCACGCTTTGAACCCCGCGGCTTAAACAACGAAGCGGCTAATTTATGGATTTTTCCTGGGTTTTTCCCGGTTTCAGGTGAACCAATGAAACTCTGTCTTTCGTTAAAGCCTGTGTAAAGTTTATTAGATTCAGTGTAGACACCTGCGGCTTATAGACAGGTGCGGCGTATCTATGTTCAAAATAAAAATCTTTGTAAAATGCAGTTGGTGCGGCTTATAATTGGTGCGCTTAATAGTCCGGAAATTACGGTAATTATTCTCTATAATACATATAGGAGAAAAATGACTGTAAGGCAATTTACAGTTTTATATTCATGCGCTGTTTAGTAAGAGTTAGTTGTATGGCAGATACTCATTCAATAAAGGATAATAAACAATATGCTATTATTTAAATTTTTTTTTACGAATATCACTTAATATAATGACGTTTATTTTACATTTACAGAAGGAGTCTTCAGTGTATGTGCTTTTTAATAGACAGATGAGAGATGTATTGGAAAGATTTCTGCAATTTTTGTCTTATTAAAAAGGAAAAAGAGAGAGTGGTGAGAGTATGACTTTTTATATACAGTATGAAACAATGTTACATTAATTATATGCTATTATAAACGAATAAAAAATTCAGAATCTAAGATGATATTAATAACTTGTGTTGTACAGTTGTCAGGGTGCGAGCAAAAACAGAAGGCGGAAGCCGGAGTACAGCTCGCTCGAGTTTTAATACAAGTGTGAGGGAGAGAGAGACACACGAGCACACACACACAGACGCCCACACGCGCACACACACACATACAAGCACAAGCACACGGCAGTCCTATGGTTGAGAGAGTCCGAGGTGCGCTAGCTGACCCGAGATGCGCGGGGAGGTGAAGTGCGGCCGGTACGGGATTGTGGAGTCCGGACGGAACGGAACGGAACGGAAGACATAGAACAGAGCACAAACAAACAACCCATTCACACAGTACGTAGCATCCAACACGTTCAATAACCAACGGGGAGTGGGTGTGAATGAGGGGTTTATGTAGGAGCGGGGTGGAGTGGTGATGAGCTCCAGGTGAGCGTGATTAGGCCTGGAGCTCCAGAGAGAGTGGAGGCATGATTGATGATGAGCCCCAGGTGTGCGTGGTTAAACCTGGAGCTCTAGGGAGAGCGGAGGCATAGAGAGCCACCAAAGGGGGCGTGGCAGGTGGATCCCTGACAACAGTTGATTTTATTTATATATACTTTCCAATTTCAGTATCTGTATATACATTGTGTCTAACCTTTGTACAGTTTTTCTTCTAATGTACATACAGTAGCTCATATTGTAAATGTATATACAGTGGTCCCCCAGTTACGTTCTAAGACCCCACGAGTTCCGAAAATCCCCCACAGGCCTTATGGTACCTTAGTGAATTCATCTAGACACTATGTCACTTTAAAAAATTTATTTTGTCTATTTTATATTAATATGTTAACTGTTAAATTTTTTTATTCCCAACGTTCCTTAACATTCGAACATCTATCTATCTATCTATCTATCTATCTATCTATCTATCTATCTATCTATCTATCTATCTATCTATCTATCTATCTATCTATCTAATCTAATCTAATCTAATCTAATGTTAAATAACTAAAAACAAACCTGTAGGCTGTTGTAGCAGATCAGCCTCCCCCCTGTGAGGAAAGGGACATGCCCAGGCCAAGCCCCACCCACATCCGGCTGTGAAAACACAAAAAGCTGGACGCTGCATCCTTGACTGACGCATGCCTTAGTCAGTGATGCAGAGGATTCTGGTGCCTGGAAGATTGACTAAAACAAAAAGTACAGGTAAATATATACATGCATGTCTACACAGGTAAATTCACATTGACGTTACTGCATTCTTGTTTGTTTCACCTTTGGTTTATTGGAGGAAAAGAAGCCACGGGAGCTTTGTTTCTCTGAGCTTTCTGTAAGAGGTGAAGAATGAAAGACCAACAGCTTCCCGGGACAATCTGCAGCCTGTTTAAGTAAAAAAGACAGTGATGCTGCAGCTAAAATGTGCCCGTCAGTCTCAGTACAATTTACACCAGGAATGGTGTAGCCTCTGTTTTAATATAGAAGATGTGGCCTCTGACCATCAGCACCAGTGAGTGTATGAAACCTATGTGCCCTTTAACTCCTGTATAGACAGTGTAACTCTGTCTGTCTGCACATCTCTGTGTCTCTCTGACTGTGTCAAAATACAGGGAATGCAAAATATTCATTATTAGTCAGGACTTTTCTACCTGTAGGATCTTGAGTCCAGCTTGAACCGGAAGGTCTTGCGAGCCTGACGTGTCCTGCATCTCCGCATCAAACAGTGGAATTTGTTGCAGAATGCTACACATTAATAATAATATTTAATCCATAAACATTTCTAAAAACGTTTATTTATTGTAATCACTAACTTGATGTAATATGTTCATCAATACCTCTCTACAATGTGAAGGCACTCTTGAAGTGGTACCAGAAGCCCCTCCTGCACAGGAAGTTCCATCTCATCTGCGTCTGTCAGGACCATCATGTGAGGTCGGGACAAGGTCGGATTGAGATCATAGAGGTGGATCTTGCTGTCATACGTAATCAAACCAACACGCAGATCTGAATGTGCATCATCTTCCCCCCTGAAAAAGGATAAAAAGGGTTACAAATCGCAGCAGAGGTCAGAGTGCATACACTCTATTTTTATGTGAGAATATTTTACCCATTTAACGACAGTAGAAAAGCACAAAGCTGCTGACAGATGAAGTCCAGTTGTCCTGATCTGATTGCAACAGCGGTGACATCAATTGCAAGAAGCAAGACAGCAGGCTCTCCCTAGACACAAAAATGCAATATATGGCTTATAAATTATGAATTCTTTTTCACAAAACAAAAAAAACAAAAAAAACAAAAAAAAACATTTCAGTCATTAGGTTCCTACATTCTACTTTTAGGTATCCAAAATAGGGA
Source organism: Silurus meridionalis (assembly GCF_014805685.1). Classification (NCBI taxonomy): domain Eukaryota; kingdom Metazoa; phylum Chordata; class Actinopteri; order Siluriformes; family Siluridae; genus Silurus; species Silurus meridionalis. The sequence goes on along the minus strand of NC_060910.1, from coordinate 12,797,072 downwards.
TGTATATACCAAATGTCTTAAGCACACCTGTTTCCTGATGTATAATGCACATAATATACATGCCATTCTTTACTTTCACAACAATCTATTTATTATATTATTATGTATTAATTCTAATTAAATATTAGAATAATAAATAATACAAATTACAAATGACAAGTTCCAAATTTACAACATTTACAAGTTTTTGGTGGCTGAATCTTATTTGTATTCTGTAAACATGCAATACACTGTAGTATAATGGTAATATGTTTTACAGTATCTTCCTGTGCACTCAACATTATACATAATTTTATATATAAACATATTGAGACACCTGGTTTTTCCAGCCATATGTGGTTCTTCCTCGAACTGTTATTACAAAGTTGGAGGCACACAAACAATTGTATAGGATGTTTTATGATGCAGTAGCATTACATTTTTCCTTCACTTAAACTGGGAGAATCAAAACTGGGCTCCTGGGATTCATGAAGATATGGTTTACATGGGTTGAAGGGGAAGATCTTGAGTGTGCTGCTCTACCCTACTGAAAACCTTTGGGAAAAAACTTTTGGAATGCTGCACACCAGGCTTTTCACCCTACATCAGTACCTGACGTTTAGTTATATATTAATAACGACTGTACATTACTGTGAACTATAAAAAAAAGTATAAAATAAATACAGATCGATACAAGTAAAAAAACTTTGATACTGCCTTAATACTTCTTTGCATCATTTTAATTATCCATGGATAAAATTTTATTGTAGCCATATTTATATTCAGATACATCTGTATTCTACTTATACAAAGTAAATGAAAATACAAAAGCAAAACCTGACAAGCTTATAGACACTGTATAATATAAAAACCGATTTAAAATCTTGCTCACCTTTATTGTTTCCAGGATCTCGTATGAACCCAAACTAAGTTCTGGTCTCTTCTCCCGGTCAACTCGTTGTCCCTTGTTGGTAGGCTGATAGGATTGCCATGGCACTGAGAAAGTAAGCGAGGCAGAAATTGGTGCCAATACTTTCTTGCACGGCTGAAACTATGAAAAAAAATTTAATGTAAAAAATCTAAACCTTCTGTGACTTTGCCACAAAAAGGACAGTAGAAGCGCTGCCCGCAGTCCTGCCAGCTCATAGCAGGACTCATGAAGGCACCACATACACTACAGCCCTTAACACACTCCCCTGCGTTACACACTGGCACTGGACTCTGCACAAAAAAAACAACAACACACCCACACAAAATAAACAGCAAAATCTTTGAGAAAAAAACTACAGCCTCAGCAATGGACTTAATATTCTTCACATAAGGGTAGACTATACAAACTGTAATAATAATAATAATAATAATAATAATAATGAGTAAAAAGTAAAAAGGCCAGAAATATGGTCAATATCTGATGTAACCACCATTTGCATCAAGCATTCTACCCTGTACAGTAAAAACCGTGATTCATCCGTGAACACCTCTCCAAAGTGGCAGACGCCATAAAATTTGAGCATTTTGCCCACTCAAGTCGGTTACGACGACGAACTGCAGTCAGGGCGAGACCTCGATGAGGAAAACAAAAATGCAGATGAGCTTGCCTGAGATGGTTTCTGACAGTTTGAGCAGAAATTCTGGCTATGGGCTGGTGTGGTTACAAGTGGTCTGCGCTTGTAAGGGCGCTTGGATGTACTGCCAAATTCTCCAAAACGCCTTTGAAGACGGCTTATGGTAGAGAAATAAACATTCAATTCACAGGCAACAGCTCTGGTGGGCATTCCTGCAGTCAGCATGCCAATTCCCTCAAAACTCACCACAACTGTGGCATTGTGCTGTGTGATAAAACTGCACATTTTAGAGTGGTTTTTTATTGTCTCCAGCCTGAGGCACAACTGTGCAATAATCATGCTGCCTCATCAACATCTTGATATGCCAGACCTGTGAGGTGGATGGATTATCTCGGCAAAGGAGAAGTGCTCACTAACAAAGATTTAGACAGATTTGTGTACAATATTTGAGAGAAATAGGCCTTTTAAAAATATAAAAACATAAAAAAAGTCTTAGATCTTTGAGTGCAGCGCATAAAAAATAGGGGCAAAAACAAAAGTGTTGCGTTTACAATTTTGTTCAGTGTATATATATAGAGAAGGAAAAGCTTTCCTTTGCGTTAAGAACCTTTCCTTTGCTTCCAAGATAGAAGATTTATTTTTTCTTCAATATAAAGTAAACAGGCTGAGCATATAAAACCAATTTGCCAAGACTTTTAGTGAAATGTAAATGGTCTTTACAGTAATACTTTTGAGACTTGCCATAAAATATAAATGCATATTAACATAACATTTTTCATGAAAATGCCATTTTTGATTCGACTGTGTTCTTCATGTTGACGTGGTTTTGGGTCGATGTTAAAAAGTATTTCTTCCTTGTATAAAAATAAACCAAACACACAAAAAAAAAGCAGACGATCAGGAGAGATCAATAAACTATATAATAAATCATGTTTCCACTCCAACTTTGTTATTGTGCATGACTTTTTAGTTTTGAGATGAGCTTTATTTGCACTTTAGGGATATTTATTTAGACCCTAAGTCTGTACACACATACCTCTCCATTCTCAAGTCTGGCCAGGGGGCAGAGAATGGCTGCCAGAGGAAGGTGGCTCTGCTGTGCAGACTGGGCCTCAACAGGAAAGCTGTAGGATGTGCAGCGGACAAACCGAGCAGTTGCATTTCCTACATATATAAAACAGATCGGAAAATCAGTCTGCATACAGAATATAAACTCTACATGCTAAATATTTAATCAAATTAACATCATACTTATTTAATGCGTTCTGTCAACTGGTCTCATATTTGATCCATAAATATATATATATTAATTTACTCTTATATTTAGGACTGATGTGTGGACAGATACAGTTGTGTGGTACCTCTGTCCTCCAGAGTGCAAGAGGTGCTAGAGAGAGGAGGGACAGGGGACTTGGGCTCAGATGCAAATATCTTCCCCTCCCACTGAGCCCTGTCCTCACTTATAACCTGCACCTGCAGTAAGAAAGATGAAACAAAATCAGTCGTATATTTCAATGTACTGCTGCCATCCATTACAATTTAGTGCAATGTACCTAATATGATGAAATTAGGTAATTAATTGTTTGGCACTTACAGCACTGGGGAGAAGCTGAGGATCCAAACCATAGCGGGACTCTGATTTAGGGCTGGATATAGGAATGGTCTGAGAGAACAACGCAAAGATCAATACTACAGTTATAGTATATTTATATAGTATACAGTATTTAAACAGCATTGGAATAATACAAGACTTATTTATTTATATATGTGGCAGCGGAGGCATGGACCGAGCGCCGGTTTGTGAATGAAGGCCGAAGCCGGGGGCAGAAAAGTCGAGCTCCAGCAGACCCAACACCAAGCCCTCCTTCATGTGCGTGATGAACAGGGACAGTGATTCCAGAAGCTGATCCGAGCCCAGGCGGAGGACCGGGTGGCGTTCCGGAGAGCCCTGGGCAGTCGAGAAGCTCCAACCCACCACCCCAACACCTGCAGCCAGCGTCCCACTAAACTAGATGGGCCCACAGGATGACCCCAAGGCAGTCCCGGAATTGTTTGAGCGCGTGGCCATCACCGGGAAGTGGTTGGGCTCAGAGTGATCCCTCCACCTTCTGCCGCTCCTTTCCGAGGAAGGCCAGCTCACCGCCCAGCAACTGCTGGCCGATCGCATGCTGGAGTATGACGTCCTGAAGCGTGCAATCCTCCAGCGAGTGGGATGGACCCCAGAGCAGCAAAGACAGCGGTTCCGCTCCCTGACACTCCGCAAGGTCTGCTGGCGGTTCGCGTTCGCCCAACAGCTCCGCGACACGTGCCGAAGATGGCTAGACCTTGTAGTGCTGGAGCAATACGTCGGACGGTGGAATGGGTCCAATCCCAGCGTCTGCCGGCGGAGAATAAGGCGGTCCATCTGGCGGATGATCACTTTGCTGCATACCCAGGGGCTGGCGATTCCCCTGCGACCACTTACAGCTCTCCCTCTCTCATTTCACCTGTCACACCCATTTCACCTGTCACAGGTGCTAAGTCGCCCTTACCAGCTACCCGAACACAAAAAAAAACGTGGTTCGGGATGAACTCAAGTCTATGCTTGACATGGAGTAGTCGAGGAGTCTTACAGTGAATGGAGCAGCCCGGTGGTCTTGGTGCCCAAGAGTGACGGGTCAGTCTGGTTCTGTTTAGACTATTGAAAATTCAACACGGTGTCTAAATTCGATGTGTATCCAATCGCAATCGCCTAACATTGACGAGCTGCTTAAACGGTTAGGCGCGGCACGCTTTTATTCAATACTGGATTTAACCAAGGGATATTAGCAGATCCCCTTGACTCCAATGTCCTGGGAAAAAACAGCTTTTTCCACTCCATTCAGTTTAATCCAGTTTGTTACACCGTCCCTATAATGGGTACGCCAGAGTGGTCCTGAAAACCTTGAGGCGGGCCGGGCTCACGGCAAACCCAAAGAAGTGTGCAATTGGGCGGGTGGACGTACGGTGTCTGGGTTTCCACTTGGGTCATGGGCAGGTGCGTCCCCAAATTGATCAAATGGCAGTGATTGTAACCTGCCCGAGACCCACATGACCAGCTCGCTGACCAATCTCACTAAAAAGAGAGCGCCCGGTCCAATTGAAGGAGTCGTGCCAACAGGATTTTTTGCAAGTAAAAGCTGCACTCTGCAGTGGACCGCTTTTACATGTTCCTAACTTCTCTCTCCCCTTTATATTATCCTAGGTGGTGGAGGAGACGGAGTTGTAAATTAGCCGCAAATTCTCGGTGCGGGAAAGCCGGTAAAGCACATAGAGAAGGAGTGTCTGGTCATCAAGTGGGCGGTCCTCACCCTCAAATGTACTTAAGTTTTTAAGTACTATTTTGTATAATATATTGTTACTTTTATCATTTTTGTCACAAAACTCTTCCTTAATCGATTCAGTTTATGTGAAAAGACTCTGTTACTCGTAACACACTAATCTATTAATAGAATGATATTAATGATTTAAACACCGATTGATATCTATTAAAATTAGCATGAGCCCAAAAACCTTCTTTTGAACCACTTCCAGAAAATCTTGCAAATTGTGCCAAGGGTGCTGTGGCAAGATTGAGTTAGGGGTTTCTTCCATCATTTATTTCTTTCAAAATGTTCTGCCTTTGTTAAACTGACACTGAACTGTATGTTTGTGCTAAGTAACCACCAAGCAGCAATCAAAACTCTCTCCTGATTAGTGGCTTGACAAGTTAAGATTTTATCCACTCATTATTAAAAAGTAACAACTGATTTCTCTAAACGTAGTCAAAAAAGTTAAAAGTTTTCAAATGGAAATACGTCAGTGAAGTACAGATATGTGAAAAAGCTACTTAAGTACAGTAATGAAATACATTTACTTTGTTACTGTCCACCACCAATGGGCATATTGCCCTTTGTTAGACAGGTGTCCAATTGAGAATAAACTATAATTCTGTCCAGCATAAAGTAGTGACTAATGATGGATGAATACATTCATAATACAGATTTACTGTATAATAATATGCCACCTACTACTAATAATATTTCTGTGAATGTTGCACCACTTCCTGTGTATTTATGGCCGTTTGATTTTGACGGAAACTGAACACTGCACCACTCCACTTTACTCATTTTATTTCAGATTCTGTGTTTTTATTGTTAAAAAGACACAAAATCCACATTCACCAAGTCATTTTCAGTAACTTCTTCATTCTGATTAGGGTTGCGGTGGATCCGGAGCTTTTCCAAGAAACTCTGTGTGAACAAGACTGAATGAGACATCAGTCCAGGACAAACTTCCAGAGTCAAATAATTGATATCACTTTAGTCACTTAATATGTGACTATCAAATTCTGCTTGTGTGTTCGCCTTATGTTTTCCTATTAAATTATTGCACATGGATAGGCTGAAAAAACACTCTCACCGGCTGCGAGTCGATTCCCTGTGGTGATGTCTGCAATGGACTTCTGGCTTCAGAGACAGGTTTATACACACCTATGTGAAGAAGAGGACATGCTTATACACCAGGCCAACATATTAAATGTGTAAAGAAAAAAAAAACAATATCCTCAAAAAGTGCAAACCGAAACAAATTACAGTGCACACCATTGCAATGGGGCTGATGGGGGGACCAGTACGCTGTCACAGGCTGGGAGCACTCAGAGATCACCGTACCGCCTGGCATTGCTGCAGGACCCGTAGCAGCCGGTCCGTTCTGAGGCACACAGTTTGGGTGTAGGTGATAACCAGATGGAGAAGAAAATGCAGGAAATGCAGTAGGAGAGTAAGGTGGCGTGACTGCACCCCAAGCATTCCAGCTCTCAAATGTCTGCTGCTGGTGCCCAAAGCTGGGGTCAGATGCAGGGATTTCCATCTTCTTTAGACCAGTTTAAAGGATCATCACAGTAACGTGAATGAGAACTGGGCTGCAATTATAGAAACACATGATTACTGTGCAGGTTAGAGCTGTGCTGATGGGACAATCTTACAGGATCATGGAACTTCAGGCTGATCATGTAACCAGTACACTAGCAATCTAATCAAGTACTGATTGATTACTAATATACTAATACTGAAAACGCTGTTGTAGATGAGAAAATAAGGAATCACCTGGTCGGCAGTCGCGTCATCAGCTGGTTGTGTGTCGTGTTCTGATGATCTGTACCGCCTGCGCCATTTCTGCTCTTATTGTCAGAAATAATCCTTGTTCTGTATTCCCCCAAGAAACGCTTTCGGTGACAGTGTAGTGGATAGAATCACTCACAAGCTCGACGTGGTAACTGAATGAACGTCCATTTCCCGGTGTGTGTTTTCAGCGCTCCATCTACTACACGAATCTACACCGCGCACACCCGGGAGTCGACTCTTTTGAACAACCCAATACACAAAGTACAGCAGTGCAAGGGCGAATCTCCATATATGTTCTTCGTGCTTATTTACTAAATCGTTTGTAAACAATAAAACCGTATGATAGTGGTCTTTTTTAATTTTTTATTTCTATTTTTTATTCGGATGACCTACAAGGAGTCGATTCTTATATCAATATATCAAAATTGTAAGGTGGAATCACTCGGGAGTCGATTCTTTTGAACAACCTAAAAGGTGAATAATAATAGTGTGGGCGAATCTCCTTTTTCATATTCTCAATATTTTAACTGCATTATTAATACAAATTCTAAAGCCACTGTCTTATATCTACCGTTTTACTCTACAGTCTCACTCTCTTATATCTACAGTCTCACTCTCATATCTACCGTCTCACTGTCTTATATCTACAGTCTCACTCATATCTACCGTCTCACTGTCTTATATCTACAGTCTCACTCTCTTATATCTACAGTCTCACTGTCTTATATCTACTGTCCTACTGTCTTATATTTACAGTCTCACTGTCTTATATTTACAGTCTCACTGTCTTATATCTACATTCTTACTGTCTTATATCTACTGTCTCACTTTCCTACATCTACCATCTCACTGTCTTATATCTACCGTTTTACTGTCTTATATTTACATTCTTACTGTCTTATATCTACAGTCTCACTGTCTTATATCTACAGTCTCACTGTCTTATATTTACATTCTCACTGTGTTATATCTACAGTCTCACTGTCTTATATCTACATTCTTACTGTCTTATATCTACTGTCTCACTGTCCTACATCTACCATCTCACTGTCTTATATCTACAGTCTCACTGTCTTATATTTACAGTCTCACTGTCTTATATTTACAGTCTTACTGTTTTATATCTACTGTCTCACTGTCCTACATCTACCATCTCACTGTCTTATATCTACCGTTTTACTGTCTTAAATTTACATTCTTACTGTCTTATATCTACAGTCTCACTGTCATATCTACAGTCTCACTGTCTTATATCTACAGTCTCACTGTCTTATATTTACAGTCTTACTGTTTTAAATCTACTGTCTCACTGTCCTACATCTACCATCTCACTGTCTTATATCTACCGTTTTACTGTCTTATATCTGCAGTCTCACTGTCTTATATCTAACATTTCACTGTGTTGTGACTCACCGACACTAGCTTATGCAGTTTCTTTGCAGTAAATGTCAACACAGTTTTGTGTAGTTCTGTATCTTGTGTGAATTTGTGTTGATTTATATTGTATTATGCAGCCCCCTGGTCCTGGGGGAACGTTGTTCTCTTTCACTGTGTGCTCTTCTGTATATGGTAGAAATCACAATAGAAGTCTGTTTGAGTGACACTGCTCTACTGAACACTAGAGGTCAGTATTCCGGAGTCAAAGTACTGCTCTTTTCATCATTTCCGGTGTAGAACCAGAGCAGCATGTCCTCGTGTTGAAGGATCAAAACATTTCCGGGGTTTTATTCGCAGACATGCGATCTGCTGCAGGTAAACACTGTGTATAAATCTTTAATGGCTCATGTGCTTCACTCTGAGTTGCTCAGGTTTGATATGGAGCTGAGGTTCCATGCGGTTGTAGGATCCTGTAACTCACGTGTTTCTAATGAACCCGTATCTTAGTGTAAACATGCGGTGTATGCAAACACGTTGTAGTTTTTCTATCCATTTATAGTTGTATTTATTGTTATGGACCACCTGTGGTTTCTTAGTTTGAGTTATTACATGTTATAGCGACTATCAGCAGTCGTTTTCTAGAAGTAGCCTCACTTTTGCTTGTTTTGTTACAAACAAACCCAAAAGTCAAAATTTCTCTAAAAAACATTTCCTTCCCAAATGTTGAATTAATTGAATTCACATAAAACTATACCAACTAACAAATTATTAGACAAAGACACAATTATTAAGTCTATTATAAACTTCTTGCTATATAAAAATAACACATATTAGAGCAAAAACATTATAAAGAAAAACCTTTGGCTTATGGCCCAGAATACAGACATTAGGTGATTGTTATGGATCAGTTTCATGCATTCAAACATTCATTGTATGGATAATAGTGTATAAAATATATAGGGGTGTCTTTAACTAATGATTTAGTCAAATCAGAATAGTCCTGCACATAGTCAACTGATAAGTGTGGGACCAAAACTGCCTGTCAAATGATGGACGAAACTAACAAAACGTCTTTTATCTTTTTTTTAGTTTAAAGAAAAGGACCTACGGATCAACGTTTATAAAACGATTTCTCACAACACCCACAATCTGCAGAACAAAAAAAAGAAAAAAATGTATAAAGACATTTTGGATCAATAAACGTAAAAACAAATCAACAACAAAAAATAAATAACTTCAGAAAGGCCACACTGAAAAATTTCAAATGTTGGGAAATCAATTTAAAACGTTGTAAACTGCTCGAATTACAGCGTAACATTGTTGTAGAATTTCATTAGAACAGAAAATACCTTTACAGAATCTCCCAAGAATTTGTTAAATATTAAAAATCACTGCCGGCAAGTTGCTCCTGTGTTGGTCTCGGATCGTGGAATGTGAAGCGTAAATCTGTCGATAATCACGTGTGGTTGGATTTATTCACATTATTTATTAAAAGCTTCTTTTTTTTTACATTTTAATTTACATTATCATAACAGACTGTATATTAACTTATTGGAAGGAACTTTTTCGGGACTTTTTGTATTTATGTGAAATGGGACATTGAGCACCACCATATAACCAAAATAACATGATCCTCGATTCAAAACACCAGTGAGATCGGTAGTTGAATCAGGCTCCTGCATCAAATCCTATTCGCACCTCTTGTGTATATAATAGTATTTTACATCCTTTTTTAATATGATCTATGTTTTGCTTTTCCTTTCTAGTAGAAAAGGGAAAATCAATGCAAATGACATCCTGAAACCTGAACAAAAGCTCCAGTTACACCACAGAAGATGGGCAAGCACAAGGAAAAGAAGCGGAAAAGCGGTGATCTTTCGGAAACTGTTTCTGCTTCTCCTCCTGCCAGCGAAAAGCTTCAGAAAGGCCACGTACGAACAAATAACGATGCCGAAAGTCCCGTGACGGATATTTTAAAGAGCTTGGAAAGTTTCTCTAAAAAGCCAAAAAAGAAGAAAAAGAAAAAACATTTATCTGAGCAGGACGCCGGGAGTGATGCCGAGGCTCCCCGGGAACACGTGAAGGTAAAACAGGAAGAGACTTTTAAGCAGGAGGCAGTAAATGATATAGAGATTGATGAGCATTTTGCAAATACAGAGGAACCCACCAGGAAAAAGAAAAAGAGAAAAAGGGCAAAAGAAGTGAACGAAGCAACAGAGTCGGTGGCACAAAGCAATGAAAACAGCGGAGAACCATCCCCGAAGAAGAAGAAAAAGAAGCGGCATGTGTCTGATGAGAATACTGCAGAGGAGGTCAATTTAACATCGAAAGGGACACAAAGCAGCGCAGACGTGGGGAAGAAAAAAAAACATAAATCGAAAGACAAGAAAGCGAGGCCGGTGTTCACCACACAAGAGACGTTTCCAAAAACCAGTCGGCAAAATATGAAAGAAAATAACTCGGAAATCGAGATGGCGTCAGAGAGTCCACTGATTGACCCGAACCTTCTGATGCAGCTGAAAGAATTTATACCCGATATCGAGTCGAAGGAGCAGGTGAACGTCAGTAAAATGATCAAATACGACTTACCACGATTTCAGGAATTTAAACAACAAGGTGAGTAAAAGGTTCAGGTGGTTGGTGTTTAATTCTTTTGCACACTTTTATTTATTAAGGCCGGGTTTGGTTTGGTCTTCAGGCATCTCTGTGAATCACGGACGGTTCACAGCGCAAGAAAACGAGAGGCTGAGGAAGAATGTCAAGGACTTCATGGCTCTTACTGCGATAGATAATCCCTCCAAGCTGTTTTTTACACATCGCTTCAAGCAAGAACAGGAGAATTTAAAGAGGCTCAAAGGACTGCATAAATTCTTTGAAAGGATAGGTGAGTGAGTGAGTGAGTGTGTGTGTGTGTGTGTGTGTGTGTGTGTGTGTGTGTGTGTGTGTGTGTGTGTGTGCACGCACTTGCCTACATATGACTACCACTGCTTTATTATTCATTATTATTATTATTATTAAATATTTTATTTTATAATAAAATGTATATATACAAGGCTGTTCTATATTTAATTCACAGTCATACTGGTACAAAAGTACAATTATAAGAAACAAACGTATACATTGTTTGTTTTATCACCACTTTATTTGTGTAAAGCTTCTTTGAGATAATGTCCATTGTTAAAAGCGCTATACAAATAAACTGAATTAAATATTAGTGAAAATCTAAGGTCTAAAGATTATGTTATGCATTTTATTTACGAATTAGATTCAACTGAGACACTGTTTGTAAAGAATTATTAGAAAGAAACAAAAAGGGTCAGCTACAGTATGTCCTTTTACCAAATCCTGACATCAGTTAGTTTTGCGGAAAGGACAATCCTCTTCGGTGTTCTTGCTACATTCTGTTTATGATATTCTCAGCTGAACAAAAGGAATGTTCTGTGACCCAGAGCCTTCACCACTTTACAAACCGTATTCTATTATTCCAGATTTATAATATAAGGCCATGTCCACTCTAAAACGTTTTAATTTTAAAACAAGTTTTTCGCTCCATTTCGGCCTTCTGTCCACACTGAGACAGATTTATTTATTTATTTATTTTTGTCCTTTTTTGTCAAAAAAAATGTAGCTTTTTGAAAAACGTTCTCCAAAGTGGATCATATCGAAAACGTTGTTTTTCCGTCTCGGTGTGGACGAATACGATGACGTATTTTTAGCCGTGTGACTGTGCTTCTCTTGACAATGCTGTATAGTTTAAAAAAAAAATCCGGAAACTAAATAAATGGCAGGCGGAAACGATGCAATTCAATTCAGTTAAATTAAATTTTATTTGTATAGTGCTTTTTACAATGGACGTTGTCTCGAAGCAGCTTTGCACAGATTTAGCGGTAATAACGTTATATAAAAGTATGTGTACGTTTATTGGCTTGGCGACGGTGGCAAGGAAAAACTCTTTGAACCTTTGAGCAACCAAATTTGAAAGGAAACTCATTCTCATTTGGGTGTCAACGAATGTCCATTCAGTAAATGGACGTAAGCGTTTTCGGACATTTCAGTGTGGATGAGCAACTTTAAGGAAATGATTGAAAATGATTGTGTGAACGCAGAGCGTTTTTAGTTTAAAATGTATCCGGATTAGTGTAGATGTAGCCTCAGACTACTGTATATTTCTCAGTAACATACAAGTGTGATGTAAGTGAATTAAAACCAAAGAAATATTCATGCTATTGAATTAGTCATCCAGGAACAGTTGTTTTCTGAGGAAAATAATCCACTCTTAGGTTAATGTGATGAGACCAGACACGAAGCTGAGAAGCCTGGTTTATAATTGACGCATGACTGTGGCTTTGTGTGACGCAGTGGAAAAGCAAGCAGCATTGTTCACACACACAGCTCCATGTGTTTGGTACATTTGGAGCATTTCACAGAAAGAGCCATCACTCAGGTTTTTAGACAAACTGAACAAACAAAAATTCCTACTGATTTTACAGAGTGATGTTAAACACACCATCAAGTCTCTCTTAAAACCTTTGTTAAAACACTCATTGTGACTGTGGTCATAGGCAGCATTTCATTTATTATACGTTTGAAAGTATAGTCAGGTCAGTTTTTGGTCGTGGACAGTTTTCAATGAAAAGCTCTTGGGTTGCTTTCATGGCAGGTTTAGGATCTATCAGTTTTCAGCATTTGAATAAATCTGAGCAGAAAGTATACAGATCAGTTTACTTCAGTCAGTAAACACCAGTGACTCAGTTGCATTGGCAGCCATATATGCCAATTTCATAATACTGGCTACATGTTTGAAAGATGATGTGAAATGCTTTGGATCATGATCTCTTCCTTTCCTTCACAGAACTGTTCTTATTTTATTAATTTGGTACAAATTGAACTTTATCTTTCGATCTAATACCTGTGGCAGTCGTTGGTAACCCGGCTCAAAGGACTATAAAAGAATATACCGATCTGGTATAAATTTCTCTTTCGTGATCCGCATATTTGATTTGGCACATTTTACCCTTGATGCCCTTCCTAACACAACCCTCTCCATTTATCCGGGCTTGGGACGGATGTTATTTGCTGCTTTTAGATATAGAGTTTTTTCGCACCGGTTTAATTGAATCATCACCATGTATGAATTGAATACGCAACCTGATGCTTGCAAGTCACGACAGAACAGATCCAGTGCGACTGTCCTGAAGTTACAAACACACAGTTCACACAAGAGCACTTGAGGATTATACAGTTTTTACTTACCGTGCTGATGTTTCACAAACTCTGCTTTGCATAATTCGCAGGTTTTACAGTCTTACAGCATTTTGATATAAAATGCTCCAAATGAGTTGGATGACTTGGGACGCACACTTTGTCCTGCTGCTGGTTGACCTGTACTTTCTACCTATAATTTGAGCAGCCCAACTAACCGAATACGGCATTCGTTGACAACAAATTTCATTATCGATTAGTATTTGCAGCCCTAATGTTAATCCTACCCTCTCAAGACTGTTGTCGATGTTGCTAGATGCTCTGGAGGGGTTTCTGTTCACAAAGTTCACCAAGCCTTTTTTTTTTTAAACGCCTTTGAATTTGTGCTGAAATTTGACACTACATTTCTTATCCATTGTTTTGGTGCATAGAGGAAATATAACAAAAACTGTGTCTCTGACAAAATACTTATGCACCTGACTGTAGTTTTAATCTAGAAAATCCAGAAGGTTGGAGTGCAGAAACACAGCTTACCATAGGCTCGATAGAAGGTTTTTAAACTATAAACACTAACCATAATAAAGAGCTATTTTAAGTTACATTTGAAATCAAACTACCCCTAGCTTTCACTGTTCCTATTGGAACTCTGCTAGCTGAGCATCTTCATTACTGAAGCCCAAACAATGAATCCGCTTTTAGAATGATCATTTTATCTTTTGCTATCATGAGCCAAATTAATAAACTTGGCCTGTTTGGAAATTTCTATAGCTGCCACAGAGCATGTAAGACCAAAGCATAATACAAATAAATAGTTATGAAGACAAATTGTGGCTGTCCAGTGGAAGATGCACTTTTCACTAATATTATTAGTTGTATTAGAGTCACATTACTGTTCATTTAGGCAAAATTAAATAGTTTAAGTGTACTGTATAGGTTGACGTTGTCTTGTTTGTCTTATAACAGCGGAAGGAATTCCCAGATCCTGTTTTTACATTTATGCACGTGGGAGACGAATGTTTGATGAGCAGAACTACCAGGGAGAGTAAGAACTGTTTAAGTGTATGAGAATATGCATTCCATTAAACTTTGCATTTATGTCTGGAATTTACCCTCTCTTTTTTTTTTCTTTTCTTCAAAGGTTTTCGAAGGCAGAACTTAAAAATTTGAACAAGTTTCACACTTTACATGGTAATAATTGGAAGAAGATTTCAGAGTTAACCGGACGAAGTGCCTTAGCGCTCCAGAAACGTTACACACAGATTGGTACATTTTAAATAATAACAATATTAACGCATTTCTTGTCCAAATAAATGCAATTTGCACTTAATGCACTGTTGCTTTTTTTCAATTTTGTGTGTTTATCCAGCCGATAAGGAAGGCCCCTGGTCTGAGAAGGAGGTGCAGAGACTTTTGAGAGCTGTGCACGATTATATAGTGAGCCAAATTCCTGGTGGTGCCAACAGGAGAGGATCAATAAGAGTGATGAAGGAAACGCTGTATAAAAGGCTTCCCTTGCAAAAGATTGCTATGAAGGTGAAAACTCGCTCATGGACGCAGTGCAGGGAAAAATGGTGAGAAACCATTATGTTATGCTGATTTGACTTTCCAGTAAACCAATAACTGCCATAAGGTTATTAATTAAGTCAAGAAACCCTGTGTATTGAACATTGCCTAGAAGTTCAAGTTTATCCAATTTAGTTCAGTGATGGTGATCGAATGCAAAATGTAGTCATGTGTAGCAGACTGTCTACATTAACTACAGTCCAAATCCATCCTCAAAGCTCCTGTGTTACTTCATAATTTCATGGATCTCCAGGCCGTAAATGAGAAACCATCCCCAGCTGCTCAAAGTGGCCTTCAGGAACAGTGGTCACTGGTACCTCAGCAGCATGTTTAACTCAACTGAGAGAGAAAGAGAAGAGAAGTGAAAGATATGGATTAATAAGTATCCTTATTGTTGTATGAAAGTTAAGGACACGGTCAGTTTGGACTCCAGCTAGACTCGCTATGGCAGCATAACTAAAAGGGAGAACCAGAAGGTAAAACCGACATGAGGGATCTCTGGGATAAGAGACGACCCACCACATCACCGCCAACAAACCTGAGTGAACGTGTGAAAGTGAGGGGACGACAGCATACAAATATCCCAGTTCACCAAACACTCTATATCCATATTCCCTCTAGATGTGCTCCTTTACCTAAGAAAAATCTACTGATAAAAGACTTGACTAAATACATACATTTTCAATCTCGACTTGAACACTGATTGGAAGGTTGTTCCATAACTGTGGGGCTTTATAAGAGAAAGATCTGCCCCTGCTGTAGTCTTCAGTATTTAAGGTACCAACAAATAGCCTGCACCTTTTAATCTCAGTAGGCGTAGACGGTCATATTGGTACAGAAGTTCACACAGATACTGCGGTGCGAGACCGTTAAGTGCTTTATACTTCAGTAGTAGTATTTTATAATCACTGCAAGATTTAATTGGGAGCCAGTGTAGACATTAAAACAGGTGATGTGCTCATATTTTCTAGAACTAGTAAGGACTCTTGCTGCTGTTTTCTGGACAAGCTGAAGCTTATTTATGTACTTATTCGAACACACAGACAGTGTTACAGTAGTCTAATCTAGATGTAACAAAAGCATGAATAAAGTTTTCTGCATGCTGTATAATCGCACAAAGGTCTTTGACTGCTGTAAACTTAAAGTTTATTCGAGCCACATGTGGTCCTAGTGAAAGTTCTTCCATCTCATCTGAGTTGAGCAGAAGGAAGTTATCAAGCATCCACTGTATAATGTCCTTTATGCCACCACCCTTGTCACTAGTCATCCATTTCATAATAAATGCAGAATGTGTTTTTATATACTTTTTTTTTTCTTTCTTATTCCTACTTGTTTTGCATATTGGACTAAGAATAATGTTCTCGATTTTATAGGATGGGAATTTTAGCAAAGAAAATGTCCTTTGGATCCATCCTCACAGAGAAGAAATCTCTTGATGTTCAAATCAAACTCATTAAAGGGTACGTTGTAAGCATACTGATTACACCACTTGCTTTTGGATCTCATTGAACAATCTTTTAGCATTGTTATGTGTAAAGGTTATGCATAAATCAAACCAAACTAAACATTTCTTTCAAGTCACACATAAATTACCTGGTGCATGCTCAGCATAGCTGATTTGAATTTTGTGACAACCCACATTTACATTTAAAGCATTTAGCAGACGCCCTTTTCCAGAGCGATGGACAAAAGTGCTTTGAGTCTCTATTAATGAATAAATTACTGGTATGCTAGATTACAAACTTAAGATAAATGAGCCTACAACCATGTTGGAGCTTTTTTATTTTTTTATCAACAAAGCAAACGTGGAAAGTGTTAGTTAAAGTGTTTCAGGAAAGGTAGTAGCCAGGGAAGTTGTTCGGACATCTAGGGGAAGTTTATTCCACCACCTCTGGTGCCAGAGCATTGAAGAGCCTTGAAGTATACATACCTCTCACCCTGAGAGAAGGTGGTACCAGTCGAGCAGTGCTAAAGGATCTCAGGCAGCGTGGTGCCATACGATAAGTGATGAGGTCTCTGAGGTAAGGGTGCTGCTCCATTTTTGACTTCGTGGGCAAGCATCAGTGTTTTGAATCTGATACGTGCAGCTACCGGAAGCCAGTAGAGGGAGCGCAGCAGTGGGTTGGTGAGGGAGAACTTGGGCAAGTTGAACAGAAGTCACGCGGCTGCATTTCGGATCATTCACTGTGGACGAATAGCGTTCAAATGACGACCTGCCAGCAGAGAGCTGCAGTAGCCCAGTTTTGAAATAACAAGAGACCTAACAAGCACCTAGGCAGCCTGTGTGGACAGAAATGGTCAAGTCCTTCAGATGTTGTAAAGAAGAAATCGAGCAAGAACAAGCTACATTAGCAACATGTTAGAAGAAGGAGAGTTGATTGTCCATAGTTACCCCAAGGTTGTGGGCAGTGGCTGAAGTAGAGAGAAGAGCATCATGAAGAGTTATTCTGAGATTCTGACCGGGAGATGAATCACCTGGGATGACCAGCAGTTTGGTTTTGCTGGCGTTAAGTTTAAGTTGTTGAGCACTCATTTACGAAATTAAGTCCGCCATACATGCCGATATCTGAGCGGAAGCTGTGGTATCTGATGGAGGAAAAGAGAAGATGAGTTGAGTCATCAGCATAGCAGTGGTAAGAAAACTATGTGAGGGATTTGACTTAACCAAGAGAGTGGGTATAGAGGGAGAATAGGAGGGGACCAAGTACTTAGCCTTGTGGGACACCAGTGGAGAGTCTGCATGGGGAATAATGGAATAAAAGGCAAAGCTCACATAATAGAAACCCCAAAAAGACTCACATTCATTAAACTTAAAAGAAAATAGAGAGAGAGAGCAGAATACCCAGCAGCCAAAAAGGACAAAATATGGAAAGCAACCACGGTTCCTTAATGATGCTGTCTTTGAAAAGGAGGATGCCATGTTCAGAGAAAAGGAGGACATTGGCATTTGACTTTAACAAAATGCAAAACGTAAAAACAAGGTTTGCTTTGTAAAATAAGCAGATGACATGCCAGAAGCACATGCCAGAAAGCATACCAGATTGAATTTAAAGGATCATAACATTCACTTCCAGAATCATATGTAAATGCTCCATCGAGGGATTTACGAATAAATCTTTTCATATTCATGTATTGATCATATATTGATTAATGCTGTCTGTTGTGGATAGCATTGTTTTAGTGCTTTAATAAAAACCTATTTTTACACCACATTAACGTACAGTTAATAATGTGTTAAAAATGTATAACCTAAGCCAACTCATAAGTAAATGTAGGTTTGCATATGAATCCATGTTTCTACAACAGTAACCATTGCTAGTCTCAAAGTATGCACAATATTTACCGTAAATTAATTACTCTTATACGAATTACTGTGTGCTTGATTGTCAAAAACAATAAAGTAGTTGAAGTGTCGGGTACAGCAGTATCATTTAGAAATTAATAAAATTTACAAGTTACTATACAGTAGCCCATATTAATGTAATTGCCACCAGTTTTGAAACCTTGTGAAATGTAATGCATTCCACCCTTCACTGTTCTTTATTCCACAGGATGTATGAAATGGACATAGATGATGCTGCCCGTGTCAACTGGGAGGACCTGACCGCACAGATTGGGTAAAGACTAGAAAACTCACTAGAAACTTAAAAATCTAATTTAGTATCTGGCTTTTGTTGTCTGATTTGACCTTCTTTAAGTTGTATTTTTAGATAAATACAAGTACATTTTCCTATTTTTGCCCTGGAAATAAGGGGATGGGATTTTTTCTTTTAAAAAAATCTGATGTACATGGATTTTGATGTTTCTCTTTACTGTCCTGCTTCAAACTGTAAAGAATTGATGTGTGAAGTTTATAACGGTTGGAGTTTTCCCTCTGTGTCTAATCTTACGGTCTGGTTCATTTTTTTTTATATAGGGATCTACCTCCAGCATATCTGCAAAGAAAATGGCACAAACTAAAAGTTTGCCATGTGCCTCAATGGCAAACAAAGGGTTTTGCAGGTAAGGGTTTTGTTTGTCAGTCATGTATTTATGAAAGACACTAGGTATGAAAGATCTCTAATGCCCCTCTGTTTGAAAGTGCAAATACTGGTGCATCTCAATAAATTAGAGCATTATTAAAGAGTTGTTTTTTTTT
Source organism: Silurus meridionalis (assembly GCF_014805685.1). NCBI lineage: Eukaryota > Metazoa > Chordata > Actinopteri > Siluriformes > Siluridae > Silurus > Silurus meridionalis. The sequence goes on along the minus strand of NC_060910.1, from coordinate 12,778,125 downwards.
TTTTTTAGTAATTCAATACAAAAAGTGAACCTCATATTATATAGATTCATCACACCCAGACTGATATATTTCAAGTGTCTATTTCTTTTAATTTTGATGATTTTAGCTTACAGCTAATAAAAACCCAAAATTTAGTATCTCAGAAAATCAGAATATTGTGAGAAAGTGAGTGATACTTATTACCTCCTTGCCTGGGAGAACTGAAGAGACAAAGCATTAAGCAGAGGCACTAAGAACTTTAGACACATTGTGACTCGTTGTGGACCTGCGTGCATTTGTATGTGAAAGTTTTTTGTTTGTTTTGGGTTTTTTTTACTATTTAAACCATATATTTTTTAATAATCACCTCAAAACCTCAACAATTACCTTATATTTGAAAAAAACAGGAGTGTACATAATTTGTTTTGTATTGAGTGGCATAACATCAATTTCTGTCTAAACAATACCCGTTTTATTGCATATTGTTTGGGTCACAATATTTTGCTGCAGTTAGTAGCTGCATTTTTAGATCCATTTCATTTGGGCCATTCAGGTTGTTTGAAGACATAATCAAGCCATGATGCAATGACATCTTTTTATGTTTTTTTCATTCTCCTCTTTAACATTTAACATTTGCATTAAAAAAAAAAGGTGCTGCAGATGCTGGTTTCACAGCCATGCTTAAACCTGAAAGTTTTGAGACTCATGGTGTCACACTCTAATCAGCCTATTAAATCCAAACACCTGTAAAGGTTTCCTGAGCCTTTAAATGGTGTCTCAGTCTGGTTCACAATCATGGGGACAGACTGCTGACTTGACAGTTGTCCAGAAGACGATCATTGACACCCTGCACATGGAGGGTAAGACACAAAAGGTCTTTGCTAAAGAAGCTGCTGTTCACGGAGTGCTGTATCCAAGCACTTGAATGGAAGGAAAAAAAATAGAAAAAGTTATAAGGAAGCTCATTCAAGAATTTGGGAAGATTCACAAAGAGTGGACTGCAGCTGGAGTCAGTGCTTCAAGAGCCACCAAGCACAGACGTATCCATAGGTTACAACTGACGCATTCCTTGTGTCAAGCCACTCCTGAACCAGAGACAACGTCAGAGGTGTCTTACCTGGGCAAAGGACAAAAAGGACTGAACACAGTGGTCTTTTCAGATAAGAGGAAAGAAAATTTTGTATTTCATTTGGAAATCAAGGTCCCAGAGTCTGGAGAAAGAGAGGCACAGAATCCGAGTTGCTTGAGGTCCAGTGTAAAGTTTGCACAGTCAGTGGTGGTTTGGGGAGTCATGTCATCTGCTGGTGTTGGTCCACTGTGTTTCATGCTTCCCTCTGCTGACCATCTTTATGGAGATGCTGATTTCATTTTCCAGCAGGATTTGGCACATGCCCACAGCACCAAAGGTTGGTTTAATGACCGTGGTGTTGGTGTGCTCGACTTGCCTGCAAACTCAACAGGTCTGAACCCCATAGAGAATCTATGGGTTATTGTCAAGAGGAAAATGCGAAACAAGAGACCAAAAAATGCAAATAAGCTGAAGGCCACTGTCAAAGAAACCTGGGCTTCCATACCACCTCAGCAGTGCCACAGACTGATCACCTCCATGCCATGCCGAATTGAGGCAGTAATTAAAGTAAAAGGAGCCTCTACCAAGTATTGAGTACATATACAGTAAATTAACATACTTTCCAGAAGGCCAACAATTCACTAAAATCACTTTTTTTGATTGGTCTTATGAAGTATTATAATTTTTTGAGATGGTAAATTGGTGGGTTTTTGTTTAAAAAAAAAATAGATAAAATAAATACACTTGAAATATCTGTCTGTATGATGAATATATAATATACGAGTTTCACTTTTTGTATTGAATTACTAAAATTATTCAACTTTTTTAATGATACTTAAATTTATTAAGATGCACCTGTATTTAAACATCTAAAAAAAAATGGTTCAATTAATACATTTAAATTTAATTGTTTCTGCATTTCAACTAAAAACCTCTGTAAAGAAAATACATCTTGCTGAGTCTCTTACAACTTTTCTTATTTTGAAATGTTTTCCAGATACCATTGACTTCCTGTATGAGAACATTCTGCCAAAACTTGAGCAGAAGCTGATGTCCTATCAGGACTTGGATGAGACTCAACATAAAGAAAATGAGGAGAGCTATCTTCTCTCAGACATATTCCAGGACATTAATGAGGATGAAAACGTTGATGATGATGATGATGATGATGATGAGGAGGGCAGCAAAAACAAAGGGAACAAAAGAGAAAAAGGAACTCAGTAGAGGACAAAAACACTCAATGGTTTCATGCTCAGATTTTTTTTTTAACAATGTCCAATTTTTGTATAGAAGAAAATGTGTTCACATTTGAAAGTATTTGTTTTATAACTGGGCTTTATAAATATGAATTTTGTCAAAGATTATTTTAAATGTAAATCTTGTTTAGACCAAATCACCCACTTTCTAATGATATTCTCAATCAATCATTTAGAGCAGTGTTGAGTATAATTCAGAAAATTAAATGTTTTCTTCTGATTGCAAATAGTGTGATTCATTGTGATTTTCACTACCGACTGCTTATGCCCTATAGGAAAGAATGCACCAAATAACTGCAGTGTTTTTTTTTTTTTATTTTCGAAATTTAATACCAACAGGTTCAGTGCATCAGATTAGCTGTTGCCCGATGCAATGTGTCCAAACTCCAGTAATCATAATCCCATCCCAGGAACCACCCTGTGAACGTGGCAGGCTCAAACCCCTGTGATATCTTCACAACAGGAGTCCGCTTGTCTCTGACTGCAGGATGGGTTTCGATGTATCTGACAGCTTAGGAGAAATTGGATCAAGTTAGCAATTAGTCATCATAGTCATATGGGAAAATGTTTGTGGTAATGAAACTAAAGTATTTAGACTTTATGGACTACTGTATTTGTAGAAAGCAAACAAATGTTCTAAATTAAATACTTTCAGAGTTGAGAAAGGAGTCGTCAAATTGAATAAAAATATAAATACAGCTAGTATATGAATAAAGGTAACAATTTTAAAATAATACAATACAACCTGAAAGTCTTATAGGGGGAAAAAACCAAACCTGATGCTACAGCTTCATTTTTTTCTTCTTCATTGGCCTCTTTTCCAATCCATACAAAAACCTTAGAAGCAAACAGAAGCATTAACACAGTTATAGCTGTGCACAATTTGGCTTTGCTAATGGGGCTGCTAGAGCTTTTACCTCGTCCCAAGTGTCCAGGATCATGACATCGTCAGGAGCCAAATCCTCTTGTGTCATCTCCCCTGGGACTTCCTCAATCTGATAGAAAGATATTTTCTTTTACTGATAGTGATATGAAGTGATATGTGGCCCTATAAAAGGACCAGCAGAGGATGTACTTTCTATGCCAATTGAGGAAGTGTGGTCTGTCACAGGAACTGTTAATACAGTTCTACACTGCAATTATTTAATCAGTCTTGTGCACATCCATCACCATCTGGTTTGGAGCAGCAACAAAACAGGACAGGAATAGACTGCAGCAAACTGTAAAAGCAGAAAAATCATTGGCGCTCCCCTGCCCACTCTCCAGCACTTCTACTTTACAAAAACCAGAAAACTTTTTTTTTTTCCTGACCCTTCGCACCCTGGACACAACCTCTTAACTCCTTCCTTCTGGCAGGTGCTACAGAACTTTGTTCACCAAAACTACCAGGCACAGGAACAGTTTCTTTCCTCATGCAATCACCCTCATTAACAACTCAATTCTATGCCCTGCTTCATATCACTAAGTACTGTATTATAAACAGTCACTCATCTCCATATGAAACACTATTACTGCTGTATATTGTACAAAAGACCTAGAGTAACCTCTTTCTAATCTAATTCTGATGTGTGCACCCCACTTCTGGCTATTTTAACCTCATAGAAATGCAAAGGTTGATAAGTCACTCACACGGAACTGTCCTGTTTTGTTAGAGCAAGCAAACAGATGGGGAGGATGAGTGTCCATTTTGCTCTTAAGCCTTTCAGATGTGCAGTATTCAGTTTTCCCTCCGAGGGCTTCCCAAAAGTCACCTTCAAATATAAGCAGTGAGCATATATAATAAACAAAACCATTTTACAATAGTCGCAACAGTAACAACAGAATTTAAGTTCAGCCAGCCATACCTCCTTCTTCACCTTCAGTCACTTCAGAAACCTGCACTCCTAAAATCTCACTGAGCTGTTTAGCTCCATGCTTTTCAACATCACTGCCACCTTGGCCAACCCATAGCACGGAGTCTGATGGCTTCAGCAAAATGAACGCATCATTGGAATTAAGGTTAGAGGCCACTGGATTAACCTTTATTGGAAGGAAATGAGGATTTAATTTTCTTCACAGCCAGCCCAGAATAGATTTTCAATCCATTTTAACAACTTACTTCAACTGCTCGTGTTTTTCCAGCAGCATTGGACCTAACTTGAAAAAGACGGATGGGTGAAGCTTTTGACTGACCACCTTTTCTGGAAGTCCCACCTTTGTAAACCACCATTGGTTGTGTTCCAAAAAGACTCATGAGCTGGACAGGCTCCTTGCCTTGAATCACTCGGACCTAAGGCAAGAAGATTAATACATAAGTATATTTAACTCCATTTTCCACATTTTAATTATATAGAAAATATAAATGGGTGCTTGTCAATCTGTTTGATATTTTCACAATGTCTGTTTTAGATTATCATTTTCACTGAAGAACCTTATTGCATATTATAGTAAAGTGTAATCTTCCCAGCATGCATCACTGTGTTATTTTGGGAATGAGGAACAGGTGTACGAATAAAGAATTATTGCAGAAACAAAGTACTAATTAATAAACCATGACATTATGAAACCAAGTCGTAAACAAGCTGAGCATTTAGTCAACACTGATTATAGATTATATAAATCCATAAAGACATTAAATAATAATATCATCCTGTCGTTGTGTAACCTGCACTGCTCCTCCACCCAGTTCCTCATCCAGCTGAGTGGCCAAGATGGAGGAAGCTCCTTTCTCATCCTGGCTGGAATCCTCTCCCTGCCTGTGTTAAACAAAACATACTTGCAAAAAGTCATCCAAGTAATTAAAGGACCTCATACAACAGTGTTAGGGATACTGTTAACCGAGCTCTTTGGATACTGTTACTTGTAACTTGAACAGACCAAGTGCCTGGTCCACACCCATAGCTGGCCTTTCAAAATTAACTCATCACCGCCATGAGGAAGGTGTTGCTTACCAAATGTAGATTATCTGTCCCCGACGTTCCCCATGATGATAGTTGTACAGGATGATGTAACTGTCTCCTCCATAGAACTGCCCATAGGTTGAGGGGTCGATGTCCACTTTGTTTGATCCTTCAATACGCCAAATCTTCATACGCAAGTAACAGATATTGGTAAAGTACACACACACACACACACACACACACACACACACACACACATACATTCGTTAGCCACTTAAATTAAAACTCTGGTCATTCGTACACCTTATCGAAATCAACCATTTATGTGGCAGCAGCAAAGAATTGAACTAAAATCATGCAAATACATGTCAAGAGTTCATCCTTATTAAACAGAAGATTGAAAAAAAATATGGTTTCAAACCCATCAGCCAAGTTTCATTGAACTGATGTCCACTGTAGCCTTAGATTCCTTTATTTGGCTGACAGGAGTGAAACCTGATCTGGTCTTCTGCTGTTGTAGCCCAGTTCTACGCATTGTGCTGCTGTTACATGATTGGCTGTTTGGATAATTGCATAAATAAATCAAGTGTAGTATTCCTAATAACGTAATCAGTTAGTGTAGATGTTTAAATGTTAATCGTTCTTGTAGCATGTTCAATAACTTCTTTAATTATCTAAATCTGATTTTCCGGGTTATTTTATATATTTTCACCTTTTTCTCTCCATCCCCTTCATCAAGCATCCCATGCTGAGCGGCCATAGCACTCGAGGCATGGAGCGTCGATGCATCAAAAGGAACTTTCTTAATTTTGGCGATCTTGTTGGACACGTAACCCTTTCCCATCCCTTCAGTCTGGGCAATGTCATGCCAAGATTTGAAGAACTGTTTAAAGAGAGGGGTCTCTCCATTTTCAGGCAGGATCTGAACCTGTGTGTGTTTTGGGTAGCCCATTTTTTTAATGAACTCTTCTGCAGCCTTCATCCCTGCACGCTTTTCTTCTGGGCTGGCTTCTTTACCTGTAATTGATTAATTAATACTTAATCAGTAAGGTGTCTTTCCTAACGTAAAAGGTGCACACTAGATCATAAAAGGTTGTAGAAAAGTAAAATTCTTTCAAGACCTTTCCAGACAAAGATCTTGCCATTGCAACCATGGTCCAAGATAAAACAATCAGTCGACTCCAGTGCACCCTGAGAGAATGGATTCTCTGCTGCAACCATTGTGATGGACATATCCCCACTGGCATCTGACACCTAGGTTTTGGATTTGAATAATTTTCCATTTATACAATTTCAGTTAATATTAAGTCAGATAAAGAAATAAAAAGATGAGTTGAGAATTACCTTGTATAACGTGGCCATCTTTTTATTCGTTGAATCCGTCTCAGAGTCATCACAGTTGGACTCAGGAAGTTCAGGCTTCGGTCCAAGAATCTTAACAATGCCATTATAGCAGTTTGTCATTTATGAAAATTATTTTGGGATTCAGGATGATGCAAATAAACTAATACAGCTGAGCAACTGCTCTGAAGTTACTAGACTTTATATGTTCATACATCACTTTCTGAATTCAATCCAATGAACAGTTATAAAAGACAAACATACCTCCAGCATTTTGTCAGGCTCCAACCCCTCCTCACATATATACAATTTTGCTCTTCCAGCTCGCTCGTTATCACGGATGCCCTTAGAAACATTGGTGGTCTTTAACCTTTCAAAGTGATTGCTCTTTGTGCCACACCATTGGTAGATCTCCTGTGGTATATCATAACAAATGAAAGGGCAATTTATTAAAAAGTAAATATCACAATTTGTAAAATCTGGCCCTGTTGGCATTCCACAAAGGTCTTACATCTCCAAGGTCCAGAATGAAACAGTCTCCCTGGTTGAAGCTGTCCCAGCTCACAGGAACCTCAGTAGCCCGCACCGTTCGCCTGCCTGTAACATGGAGGACTCTATGCCTTCCTGCTGCATTAGACACCACATGCCTAAACCCTGATGCCACACCACCTTGCTGAGATTAAGAAAAACCCTGTAAAGTCATTGTCAGTTCAAAGTGTGCACAATTAATAATATTTCAATGTACGGTCCTGCTTACCAAGTATTTTAGACCTGATTTGAAGTAACCTACAAATGTTTTCGATTCATATCCCTGGACCTCTCGATATTGAACAGGTGTTCCCCCAAGATAGTCATCCATCTGGACAGCAAAAATGGCTGCTGCAGCACTTTCGTCTATAGTGCAGGCATCACCTAGACAACAAGCGTAAATTTAATCGCTGAACTAGAACATAGGAACAAAATGGTCAATTGAATAATTTAGAAGTATTTTTAGCTAATGGTCTCACCTTGCCAAATATGAAGATCATATTGTAGACTATCCAAACGTTGCTTGATGGTATTGAGGACAATGTAGGTATCTCCTGTATAGAAGCTCCCATACAGATTCTGAGGGAGTGCCACCAAATCCATTTTCTCTATCCTCCATACTTGCAGACCAGGCTTTTCTCCTGCCTTCTTAAACTCAGGATGATAAGCCATGCTTCAAAAGAGAGAATTGTGACTTTTAGACAGTCTAAATGTACACTCTACATGTACATTTTCCCAAATCCATGTAAAACCACCAAGAAGCTTAACTGTGTATTATCATAAGGCCCCACAACCTTTTGAGGAAGTCATTAATGCAGTAATGCTCAACTTAAACAAATACATCAAGCAAAGTCACTTTATGTAAGCAATCCTTTGTTTTCATATAAACTCTGATTATCCTACCTGTTGCTGATCTCAGATGGTTTTTGTGTTGTTTGGGTGCACTTTTTAGGATGTGCCGAGGAGAAAAAGGAACAGCAGGCACGCCTACCTAACAAAAGTCTGCTTTCTCCATCACAATTAAAGACAAGCCACACCCATCACACTAATTTTCCACAGCCAGGTGTCACGTTTCCAGCCACCTTATCACTTTACACCTACACCTCTTTACTAGATTTTGCTCTTTTTTATTTTACAAATATACCTACAGAAACTTACTTTTAATAGTCATTTTCTTAATGCCACATATACTTTTATTATCTGTAGCAACAATCAGGCCAATACTAGGGTATCAGTTTATGTGTGTGGGGGTTGTGTACTTGAATCTTGTTTCAAATGCATGCATTACAACTGCATTTGCATTATAGGTATTCTACACTTTATTTTCAACTGTGCATAATAAAAACATTTACACACGTCTGCTTTTCCAGCTTGTTTGTTATCATGAATGCCCTCAGAAACCTTGGTGTTTGTTGGTGGTACAAAGAGCGATTGCCTTTTGCCTGAGATCCTTTAGCGCTGCTCCACTGGTACCGCCCTACCATCTTAAGGGTAAGAGGTAAGTATACCTCAAAGCTCTTCTCTGTTCTGGCACCGAAGTGGTAGAATGAACTTCCCCTAGATGTCTGAACAGCAGAGTCCCTGGCTATCTAGCACTATTGTACGTCACTCTGGACAAGTGCATCTGCTAAATGCTATAAATGTAAATGTTTGTGCCACACCATTGCAAGATTTTCTGGGGTACATCCTAACCAGTGGAGGCCACTTCTTAATCCCATCATTATTCCACCACGACTTCCATCAGCATCCATTAATATAAAAATAATAAAAGTGTAAGTGTATCTGCGACCTAATCAATTTCTTCTCCTCTGTCATGAAAAACAGCTATGAAATCCACACATATATATTTGAGCTTTTGCAGTTTGCTACACATGCGAGTTGCGAGTTCTGATTAGCACGTGCTCTGACCATCCGATTAGAGGATGTGAAAATGCTGACGTGTTTGGACGCCTGCTAGAAGGCCTAGGAGTGACCAAAACACAGCTTCAAGCAACCTACGTACCTACCTACTTTCTTATTGTTAACCAGTGATCACAGTTCTGGCCTTACAGCAATACTTGATGTGACGGCTGAAATCTTATTGGATAAAAATGTACACTGCAGCAGCAGCAGCAACACACAATAGAGAAACTCTATGAAATGAAAAGGATGGACTATTGGGAAGAATTTAATATATATTCATAATGAAAAAATATTAAAAAGTGAAAGTGATTCTGAGAGGGTTTAGACCAGTAGAGAAGGCTTTTCTGGCCCTGATGGCCTTTCACTGATCCTAACAAATAAAAGGCTAAATAAATAATATGAATAAATATTTAATTAATTGAATGATTAATAAATATTACATCTATTTTATTATTGCACCATAGTGCTGAATAATATCATGCCTGTCATGGCGTGCCCAACATGGAGCCAATCATACTTAAGCTGGACCAACCACGTGACTTCCGGGTTTGGTCCGTGTGCGCCCCTCACCCTTCTCCTTTCCTCCTGTCTGTCCACTAGAGGGCGCCGAAGTAACTGTTTTGAAAGCTGTGTAGGGAAGAAGGTGGACGCCATCAGTGTGCGAAAATCAGCTCAGGAGCCGGCTTGAGTTCATCATTTTAGGGTAAACGATTTTTATAAAGAATATTTGATTGTAGGATTCTTGAAAAATGCTCTCGGGGTGGTGCATATTGCAGGGTGTAACATCGTCATGTTTCCTCCCTCCTTGAGCTCTGTGTGACGCTAGGCTAAGGAAGCTGAGCTGGGCTAAGACGTCCAAGATTCCCGATTGTTACTATAGTTTAATAAATAAACCCGATATTGTATTTGATCGGACCTGAAACACTGCGCTGATTGATAATCCACCATCCCGGGGTCTTGTCATGACGGTGCCTTTATTGTACAGTGAAAGGTTAATAGCGAGACACATGCTAGGCTAGCTAGCAAGCTAACTAACGGCTATTTCATTTCACCGGCCTGCATCACTCATCTGTTTACGTGCACGACTTGCTTCATAAGGTGTCGATTGGGCAGTTTAGTTTCCCCGGCAAGTATTTGTGAGACTTCTTTGGACACGTAAATCATCTTTCAATTCATCACTGAGTAAATATTTGGTTTTATGTAGCTATTTACAGCTTGTTAGCGCGCTAGGCGTTAGCCAGGCTCATGCCAAGACAATGGTTTGTCAGCTGACTAGCCTTCAGTGAAGCATCAGCAAGACTCCAATCTACCCTTTTTATTATTCCCATTTCTGTCATTTACATACCATAATTTATAGATACATCTGTTTTTCTACCCTACAGAAACAAAATGACGGCTGCACCGTATAATTATTCCTATATCTTCAAGTATATCATTATTGGTGAGTGCGTATTGAGATTTCCATCAGCCGTTTCAATGCATTCAGACTTAATCTTTTATTCCTCCCTGACATGCTTTTGTGTTTAATTCCCCAGGAGATATGGGGGTTGGAAAGTCTTGTTTGCTCCACCAGTTCACAGAAAAGAAATGTAAGTAATGCTCCATGTCAATACATAATAATGCTTACAAACAGGTGAAAGGAGAAAAGGAACCAGAGGAGCTTCAGAGTCTCGACAATCCACTCGACATGTCTGTGGAAGTGTACTGGAGGGATGAACGTGAAGATGTGCAATCTGTTTGTGTTTGCACGTCTTGATGTTTACAATGGTGGTCAGGGAGAAAAGATCTGTCGATACTGAAGGCCATGGCAAATATTTTTTCCATCCTTATTAACTTATTTATTGAGCCCCTGTAGTCAAGAAGAGGGATAAATGTTTCATTGTAGGATGATGGAAATAAATAAATATATATATATATATATATTTAATCACACACACACACACACACACACACACACACACAGTAGATCTTTTTAAGAGACAATACTATAGAAATGAAACGTGGATATATTTGAGTAGCCGTTATGCAGCTTGTATAGCAGTTCAGATTTACTGATCTCCGAAAATAACATACAGCCATTATTGTCTAAATAACTGGCAACTAAAGTGACTGCACCCTAAGTGTACAATAAAAGTAAATAAAACTGTACATTAAATGAAATTGTTTATTATTGCAGGATTCACAGAACCACAACTTTGAAAATGAAGCGGCGTCAGTAAAGCAGATCAGTGATGTTATTTTGTTTCCGTATTTATTTATTTGGTTTTAATTACTATAAAATCATAAATGAGAGAAACCATGGCAACCTTAATTTGAATATAATGGTCGGTATAATTCAACATTTATTTTTGGCCCATAGGCATGACAAAAATTTGTTTTGTGGCCCTTCTTAGAAAAAGTGTGGGCACCTCTGATTTAAAGATAGACAGATCGACTGATAGATGGAGACAGACAGACAGACGGACAGAAAGACAGATAGACAGATAGATAGATAGATAGATACATAGATACATAGATACATAGATACATAGATACTCAACAAACCTGCATAACTGTCAGATGTTCTCGATTCACATGTAGCTTGGCTCATCTGCTGTTATTATTAGGGGAAGTAAGAAAACAGCTCTTTTGGTATTTATTTCTGTTCTGGTGTTAAAGTTCATATCTATAAAACAAAATGTGTGACTGTTTTAGATGCACCAATCATTTAAAGATATGTCTTTGGTACTTTCTAACACACGACCTCTCTGCAGTTCTTTCCTCACACATTATAGTCTGAATATCACTGCTTTATGCAGATCCTGTTTTTAAATATAAATCAAAGTAATTGAACAGATTTTGCCATCTTCAGATGCGACTTATATAAATGTCAGGTTTTCTTGTAACAAAACCTCAGTCTATCATATCTGCAGGACTCTGGCAGTTAGAGATGTGATTTTCTCCTCTACTGAGAGAACAGACAACTCATTGTTTTGAAATCAATTCAATAAGGAAGTATAAGGCCAGGTAGTGATTTTTGCTAAGAAACAGCCAGTGTTTAAAAATCTAGGTACATAACCAACATTGAAAGCCCATCCAGTGAGGTTTTGTGGTCTCCATATGCACAAGACGTTTCCAGTGTCACGAGCAGCATGTGATGCATTGTGTGTTTTTCTATCGCGATCAGTCATGGCGGACTGCCCTCACACGATCGGGGTGGAGTTCGGCACACGGATAATCGAGGTGAGCGGGCAGAAGGTGAAGCTGCAGATTTGGGACACAGCGGGTCAGGAGCGATTCCGCGCAGTCACTCGCAGCTACTACAGAGGAGCAGCAGGTGCTCTCATGGTGTACGACATCACCAGGTAGTGGATTATTTACAGTAAAGCATTAAGGAGGTATCAAGTAATGACTGAAGCTTTCAGGATTAAAACCCCAATAATATAAAATCCTGTAATATTATTATATTCTTCCCATCCCTGTGTTTAAAGTGGTACGTGGTGCTGTTTTTCTGCAGGCGAAGCACGTACAATCACCTGAGCAGCTGGCTGACTGACGCGAGGAATCTCACCAACCCCAATACAGTACGTTTGCAGAAAATCCTGTGAAATGTCAAATCTTGTAGTTATGATATATGATATGATGTTGAGATTTTTTTGGAGATATAATAATTTTTTTTTTGTAATCATTATTTTAAGTAAAAATGCAGGAGGAGAAGAAAGTCTGTCTTTAAGAATACCACGATTTTACTTATGTTATCAAAGTTAAATGTGGCCACTTTGGACAATCTAAAACATAAAACGAATTATTCTTCACAGACTGCTCATCTCAGAGACATGTACTGTTGCATATTCTATTCATTCTGCTATGTAACTTGTCTCGTCTTTCTACCCAGCCTATACGGAATAACTGTACAGTCGTCCCTCGATTTATCGCTGTTCGAATCTCACTGCACTTTATCGCGATTTGCAATTTGGCACATGACTATTTTATTTTGCGAATGGTCCTGATTTCAGTTTATTATAAGAAATAAGTAGCATTACAAGAAACCGCAGGTTTCTGCTTATTAATTGGTTGTAGATGGACAGGATTAGAAACAAGTTTATCAGAGAGACAGCTCATGTAGGACGTTTAGGAGACAAGGTGAGGGAGGCGAGATTGAGTTGGTTTGGACATGTGCAAAGGAGGGACATGGGGTATATCAGCAGGAGAATGCTGAGGATGGAGCTACCAGGAAGGAGGAAAAGAGGAAGACCAAGGAGGAGGTTTATGGATGTGGTGAGGGAAGACATGCAGGTAGTTGTGTTGAAAGAGGCAGATGTAGAGGACAGGGGGGATATGGAGACGGATGATACACTGTGGCAACCACTAATGGGAGCAGCCGAAAGAAGATAAAGTGTCCTCTGTTGTAAAAATATATAAATAAATAATGCAGTGACGTGTCTTTAACTCCGCCCCCTTTTGATGTCATAGGACACCAATTCAACCAATAAAAAGCAGAGAAACTATGCCTAGGCTCCACTACAGTACTGTACTTCTGTACTCAATTACTGTGATATTTCTACAAATTTATACAAAATCGCTGTATCCATGCAGATGTTTTGTGTGTGTTTAAAGAGTGTGGGAGGATGATTTATGGCTTAAACAATAGAAAAAAAAATTGGGGTGCCGTCCATTTATCGTAAAAATTTGTTTTTCCGGGTTCGGATTTGGCCTGTAACTACTGCGATAGATTGGGGACGACTGCAATTTCAAAATGTTCCACTGTCTCGCTTTGATTCAAGCTTAAAAAGTGAAATTATTATGATGAATATAGTATTTCCAAGCTTTAAAAAAACCCAAAATACCTTTATTTTTGGCTCCCTTTTTTTATATTTGTAATAAATAGCTTTATCTTATAATCTAGCTCTTGACAATAATTAAATAAAACATGACATTTAAATAAATAAATGCTTAGACGTAAACCCACCATCTTAAAGACACTACTATCGTCTGCTTTTTTTTTAATTATTATTATTTAATTAAAAAAAAAATATATTTATTTTGTAATATTTGGTAAGTTTTATTGTAGGCACTTCTATTGTCTTTGTAAAATGATAATAGGCAGGTTGGTATGGAGAATGTGGTTTCTGAACCTGTTTGAAATTTAAGTATAAGAGTCGGTTATCAGATGTTCAGATAACTGCGTGGAAGGACTTTGCTCGAAAAACAAAGTGTCATAAGTCATTTTCTCAGTTGCCTTCATTGGAGTATCGATGTTCGTTAAAAAGGTGTGTGTCTCCCCATTTCCTTCAATATTTCATAATTGGAACTGAACTATGACATTAGTGATGTTACAGCTATTGAAATCCCTTTAAACTTGTTAAACTGCTCAGTCCTAGATAATAGTTTTCTCCCCAGGTGATTATTCTTATCGGTAACAAAGCTGACCTCGAAGCCCAGCGTGACGTAACATATGAAGAAGCGAAGCAGTTTGCTGAAGAGAACGGTAAGAGGGGAAAATCTGAACTTTACTCTGTTTTTTTTGTTGTTGTTTTTAATTTCCTGTTTGGTCGATTTAATCATTTTAAAATGCCCTTTTTGTTTTGTAATAGGCCTGTTGTTTCTGGAGGCAAGTGCCAAAACGTAAGTTTATTAAACAATGGAGAGTTTGATCTTAATTGCAGTCATGTTTGTTTTGATGTTTCAGAGTGGCGCAATAGATTTTGTACAAGCTCATATTTATGATTTAATAATCATTATTTATTTGAATTAAAATTTTATTCCAATTTGTGTCAAAAACACCTAACTGAAAATCAGTTCTAGATTAGATACACAGATCAGACATAACATGATGACCACCTGCTGAATATTGTTTTATCACAATTTGTCAAACTCCTCAGGCTTGCCCATTTTTCCTGCTTCTAACACGTCAACTTCAAGGCTTAAATGTTCACATGGCGACTAAAATTTCCACCCACTAACAGATGCCATGATGAGATAATCGTTGTTATTCACTTCACCGCTCATAATGTTCTGTCAAAATGTTATGCCTGATCGGTGTAATAATTGCAGGTTAAAAATAGTTATTTCTATAGCATGGGTTCGCTAGAATGTTTATAATTTAGCAGTGGTTTAATTGGTCTCTCATAAAAACGTGTTTCTCCATTGAACAGTGGTGAGAACGTCGAAGACGCATTCCTGGAGGCAGCTAAAAAGATCTACCAGAACATCCAAGATGGTAGTCTGGACCTGAACGCTGCTGAGTCAGGAGTCCAGCACAAGCCCAATGCTCCACAAGGTGGCCGACTCTCCAGCGACACACAGCCTCAGAAAGAGGGCTGCAGCTGTTAATGACCATGGAGACTTCTTTTTGTCTCTCGTTCCATATCTTTCCTCCATACCCACACCACAGCTCTTCTTTCTTTCTTCCTTTCTTCCTCTCCCTCTTTCTTGCTCTAGCTCTCTTTCTGTATGATCTGTATGCACTTCATAGTCTGATTGGTCTGATGCTCTTCCCAGTCGGATGAGATTAGAGTTCGGGGCTGGGCGACTCTGAATGATGGAGCGCAGGCATTAGTCAGCTTCTGCCATGTTCATGCCTCTCCCTCCCTCCCTTTTTTCCTTTTTTCACCATCACTTATTTTATCTGTTCATCATGCACACAACCCAGTGCACTCAGCAAACATTCACAGGAGGGCGAATCCTCCATCGAACACTAATGTAGATGGGAAAAAGAGATGAGTTTATCAGCAAATGGGTTGATGTGCATAACTGTAAATGAGACATCTTATGTACAGGAGCTGTTTAAATAGTGGGGTAATTTAAATCAAATGAAATTTTGATATGCGTTATTCTCGTTTAAGTGGAAATGAAGTTAACGTTTAGGCAGAATCTGATTTTAGAATGTGCTTAAGAGAAGATGCATGATAACCTGTTATTGTACATTTTGTTAAAAAAAAAAAAAAAACACTTTTAATTAGGATTTAATGCAACGTCACAAGTAATCAGTCACCAAATGTTTATCATTGTTTGTACCTACTCCAGGCATATAATATACATGTACTATACAGGATGAGTATTGTTAAACAAATGAAAGCGCCATTGTAAAAATCCAGATTTTTTTTTTCTTCTGTTGGGAAGGTGTGCTTTAGATTCAAGAAGTTTTAAGACCTAGAACATTAAGAGTAATATATTAAACAGGACCGGCATTTGAGTCTGTAAAAACGTTTTTTTTTTTTTTTTGCACTTTGTAAATGTTTTCAGTGGCCTAGCGCTCATTTTATTTTAGTCTTGACACCGGTCAGCCTGCAAAGCATCCCATGTACTTTAGAGTTCAGCATTTGTTGGTCCTCGACGTTCAACATCCCCAATTTATTGTTTTCAGCATTATTTATGTCAGAAACAGACCAGCACTATTTAACCCTCTCAAAGAATGAAACTAAGTAGTTGGTAAAAAACAGTAATTCTGCAGCATATCAACAGATCTTCTCAGTTCTAGTTTCAGATGCCTTATGATTTGTTTCCTCTTTTCTGTAATTCGTGTTCGGTCTGAAAATTGCAAAAATGTAAACGCGTCACTTAACGCTAAAAACAAGCACTAAATTCTAGGCTTTTCCACCCCTTCAGATGCATTCCTTCGCTGTGTGTGTGTATATAACCTTTTTTTTTTTACACTGAATTTAAGAGTTATAAAGCGTATTGTCGTGTAACGAGCTGACTCTTGGTTCAGCGTTAGTTTCAACTAATTGTTTTGACAAAGAGTGGATTCATCTCATCGATCTTAAAGGCACCGGTTGACATTTTAACAGCCCACTTGCTAAGTAAAAAAATTTAAAAATACTGCCTTTAACGAAGGAATGCAACACCAACCTGTTTCACATCACCAATTTTGTCATTTCATTGGTGAGGCATTTCAGAGGGGATGAAAATGCAAAAGGAAGTGCTCCAAAAAGTGATTTTTATTCGATCTATAGGTTGAAGTGAGACTTTAAAGGAGTAGATGTGAAAAGTTTTTTTTTTTTCTGTTGTTTTTTTGTAAACTAAAATTGTCCTTTTTCTTTATCAAAAACCATTTTCTTGCTTTTCTCTTTAATGTCTCATTGACCTAAAAAAGAAAAAAAAAGTATATAACATTTTTGCTCTGAAACCTGAGGTATGTCTTCTATCAGTGGCGTTTGTAATTATGTTAATAAAGACAATGCTGTAGACTGTCTTTGATTATGCGTCATAGTCGTGTCTTACCCTATTTATATTCTATATAAATGTAGCTACACCACACACATTATACAAAATTTGCTATTTGGAAATATCTTTTGAGAGAAAGAAGTGCAGGTTATCATCCTGCTTTATGTGCTGTAACCCTGGAAGATCAGCCATCTGAAGTGCACATAGAGCACGCAAGTAGCTACTGTTGACACAAACCCTGATGTTTTCCCACATCTGTTCTGCACCACCTTAGGGCACAGCTAATAAACATTACGGTGGATTCCTATATATTGGGACAAGAGTTGAATCAGCGTTCCTGTAGCAGAGAGCAGTGCCAAATTTGGTCATTTTGGATATTATGGTTTGGAATAAATCAGCACAGTATATAAATTCAATAAGTGAGGAGTAGACCAATGAGAATACAGCGTGTGATGACATCAATTGGTATTTTCTTGCACTGCTATTGTCAGTTAATGCAGGTTGTAGATCGCATGTGCAGTATGAAGTAATAACAATAATAGAAAACACAATTACACAAAATTTGTGTTAATTAAAATTTAACTATTGCAAGTAATAACATCCAACATCTTTTATTACAGACATTTTAAGGGGCAGTGGCCCAAACCAAAAAAAGGGGCACTAAGGGGGGGGTGGGTGCTTGTTAATACAAATTATTAATTTGTTATAAAAATACAATTAAAATAGAAGACAGCAAACTGTAATAATTTCAGACTTTATTGTAGATGAGAGAGGGGCACCTCAGCCGATTAGGGTAAAAGGGCACTGGCTCTAGCCACCGTTTTTTATAATGACACCAGGTACAGCGTGCTACACTATAGTGTCAATATACAATTTTTTGACTTATCTTTTGTTTTGCTCATAAATATATTAGAGTTGTAATGGTACACGAATTTGTAGCGAAATGTTTCAGTACAGGGCTTTTGGTTTGGTACACGTGTACCGAGTGCCGTCCTTTTTACGTGCTGAACAAAGTTTTTTCAGAAATGTATCAAGTGGAGCACTTTGAATGCATTATTGTTGTTATTGTTATTATTAAACTTGAAAACCTACACAACAATTGCAGAGGTATTAAAAAAATAATAATAATTTAAAAACAAAATTGAGCGAGAGCAGCGTCACTGTAGCTACTCGCTCCTTACCGGAAATAAGATTTGTTTTGTGCATACATGAAAACGCTAAAGAATCCATAACGCTAGCATTTAGCGTTTAATGTCCAGCTGGAAGAATTTCTCTTCAAAACAGAAAATCCTGACAATTCTGCATAGCGAGGGTGTGAATGAATGAAGGATGGAAGGAATGATGACATTTGTTAAAGTATACTGAAATAAGTAGAACATTTAAGTAGTTCATCATCATCTGTATTACCCAAATGGGGTCTAACAAATGTAAACTATTTAATTTTATTTTTCTATTTCTTCTTCTTCTTTTGGCTTCTCCCATTAGGGGTTGCCACAGCGGATCATCCGTCTCCATACCCCCCTGTCCTCTACATCTGCCACTTTCAACCCAACTACCTGCATGTCTTGCTTCACCACATCCATAAACCTCCTCCTTGGCCTTCCTCTTTTCCTCCTACCTGGTGGCTCCATCCTCAGCATCCTCCTACGGATATACCCCGTGTCCCTCCTCTGCACATGTCCAAACCATCTCAATCTTGCCTCTCTCACTGTCCTACTTGCACTGTCCCTCTAATAAACTAATTTCTAATCCTGTCCATCCTCGTCACTCCCAACGAAAACCTCAACATCTTCAGCTCTGCTACCTCCAGCTCCACCTCCTGTCTTTTACTTAATGCCACTGTCTCTAAACCGTACAACATCGCAGGTCTCACCACAGTCCTATAAACTTTAACTTTCACTCTCACAGATACTCTTCTATCACAAATCACTCCTGTCACTCTTCTCCACCCACTCCACCATGCCTGCACTCTTTTCTTCACTTCTCTAACACACTCTCCATTACTTTGCACTGTTGACCCCAGGTACCTGAACTTCTCCACCTTCTCCACCTCCTCTCCGTGCAAACGCACCACTCCACTGCCCTCCCTCTCATTCACACACATGTACTCTGTTTTACTCCTACTGACTTTCATTCCCCTTCTCTCCAGCGCGTTCCTACACCTCTCCAGGCTCTTCTCAACCTGCTCCCTACTCTCACCACAAATCACAATATCATCCGCAAACATCATACTGAGACTCCTGTCTCACCTCGTCCATCAATTTGTCCTTTTTTTATTTATTGATGAAGACTAAATGTGGAAATGGATGTTTAATAATCACATAGGAATCTAATTTTCAGGTGAACTTTTTGTCCATATCGTGTATAACCTGAAGTGAATACTTTGCCATTGCACTGGTAAACAATTATTATCCATTTCTTAATTTATATTCTTTAAATATTGTTTTTAAATGAAGAATAAATATTTATTCAATCTTGTTCAGTTCATCACATGGATGAAATATTCTCCAGACCACCAGGGGGCGGAAAAACCCTAAAGCTGATTTAGCTCCAAACCCAACACGGTAGTAAACGTTGTGTTTATTGCTTCCGGTTTCTCCATGTGTTTCGTGTGCGTATTTGGGGACACATGTAATCTAAATAACAATAGATGTTTTTCTATTCTCTATAAGGTCCTTGACTAATCTTTATTAAACACTATGGGGAAATTGAACGTCGTTGTGCTGAGATATTTGTCTAGGGATGATTTTCGGGTGCTGACGGCTGTAAGTATGTTGTTTTATCCCGTGTTGATAGGTGACATGGCTGATCTTTCTGAGACAGACATGGGAAAAGTTATTTTCATTGAATGATAAGCGTTTACATCTTTTGATTGTGGTAGGAAAGACCACCTACCCAGTTTTGCCTGCTTCATAGCAGGAAGGTGATATTGATGATCTGATTGGAGCACATGTGTAGGACAGGGGTTCCTCCAGGACCAGGGGTTTTGATCAGTGCATTATAATAAACCTTATACACGTATTGTCAAAAGTTTGCGGACACCAGGTCTGGTATGTGCTTTTTGAGCGTCACATTCCATATTTCGTCCCAATCTGCTCTTCTAATTCCCTCCACTCTTCAGGGAAGATGTTCCACTAGATTTTGGAGTGTACTTGTGGCCATTTTTGTGTTCATCAGACATAAGGGTGTTAGTAAAGGCAGGTAGTGATGTACATTTCCAATTCATCCCCAAAGTGTTCAGTAGTGATTAGATCAGATCTCTATAACGGGCCACTCAAGATCTTCCTCTCCAAACCATGTAAATCCTCATGGAGCTCACTTTGTGCACCGGGGCACAGCTGGAACAGGTGTTTGGTTTGCAAGTTCAAGTGAACGCAAAAGTTTATTATTCTGCATCCTATACAATTGTGTGCCTTCTGTTTTTTTAGTATCCGTTTAAAGAAAAACCACATATGGCAGGGGTCAGATGTCCCAATATTTACATCTATATAATGTATCCTATATTATTCTTATATTACTCCTATATTATTATCTTCCAACGACAGGTGAAGACCTATCTCTTCCTGAAACACTCGGACTAGCATGTATTTTCGCTGTTTGTTTTGTCTTTACCTAAAAAGTGTGCTATAATTCCTTTCAACACTATCTAAGCTGATGGTATCCTAAGTTTGCAACCAAGTGAACCATCGTTTAGCTATTCATCAATGAAATTTTCGAAGCGCTTTTGTACGCCGCTCTGGATAAGGCCGTAAATGTATTCCTCCAAATGTTACAAATCTCAGAGTTTTAACCGCTGACTGTTTTTTTTTCTTTTCTGACCAGGTGGAAATGGGAATGAAGAATCACGAGATCGTACCGGTCAGCTTGATCGCATCTATCGCGAGTCTGAGACACGGAGGATGCAATAAAGTTTTGAGAGAACTGGTCAAACACAAACTGCTGGCCTACGAACGCACAAAAAGTAATCCCCTGCATGCTGTTAGCTCTCAGTCTGTCCCGCAGTGAATTGTTTTTGAGATGTTTGTTTTTTTCCAGCTGTGCAGGGATATCGCCTGAACTACGGCGGCTATGATTATTTGGCTCTGAAGGCGATGTCGTCTCGAAATGTCATTTTGTCCGTGGGAAACCAGATGGGTGTCGGCAAAGAGTCGGGTCAGCATTTTCTTTTTCTTTCCAGGCTACAGGTTCCCGAACATTGTCCTGGACTATATCTTGTGTTGCACATTTGAGTTTTTATTTATTTTTTGCTGTAACACACTGGTTTCTGATGTGTTTGGTTTAGGGAAACGACTCCAAAGGTCAGAAGGATGGTGATTTCAGTCAGAGTTCTTTTGCATTGTGTTTTTGGAAATGTCACCCTCATAAGAGGGTTCGGAAAATACGTGGGTTTTTGGTTGGAACGTAACTGACGGCAAGTTGCTGATCATATTAAAGTATGCGGGAATCCGAATGTTTAGGAACGTTAGGAATAACATTTTAAATGTTTTTACTAACAAATTTCATAACATTTTTTACAACATGTTATTGTATTATTCATTTCAATATCCATTACTTTACATTTTCTGTTGACTATGCAGCAAAAAGGAACCAACTTACTGGTGTAAAGTCTAGATGAATTCACTAAGGTACCATAACGGCTGCGGGGGTGCGTCTTAGAACGTAACCCCCGCCAGATCCGGGGGACCACTGTATTGCAATTATCTCATAATAAGCTTTTGTAGACTGTTTTATACCTGCCCCAGATAAGATTTTTCTTTCTCTTTGTCAGCTCTGAATCGTGGGTGTAAATATGAAATGTATTATTGTGGGTTTTTTTGCTGTCAAATTAGTTTTTGTGAAAGTGACGGTCTACATTTATACACATTTATAGTCATGTACACATTCATGTGAGACCATTTATACTTGCTGTAGTATTCAATGCTGATCCTTTTGACCTCCGTTAATACGAACTGACCAGTCTTCAGTGGCGTGTTTAGTACTGGCCATCATGCAAAGCTAAAACATTAACCGAAGAGAACGAACGAGCTAAGAGTTTTAAATGAGAATACTTTTCTTTTTTCCCCCCAATTCCAGATATCTACATCGTAGCAAATGAAGAAGGGGAGCAGTTTGCTCTGAAGCTCCACAGACTCGGAAGGACGTCATTCCGAAACCTGAAGAACAAACGTGATTACCACAAACACAGACACAAAATGTCCTGGCTCTACCTGTCCCGGCTCTCCGCCATGAAGGAATATGCGTACATGAAGGTAATTCTCATGACTTGATTTTTTGAATGCAGTATTTAAAATATACGCAGGATTTAAGTTATTTAAAGCTTTTTAAGATGGAGATGGAGCAGGTTCTGGGGAAGTGTTACTGGTGTTTCGTGACTAGAGGTATCCTTATATATATGCAGTGCAGGCAGGGTGGAGTGGGTGGAGAAGAAAAGTGATTGCAGGAGTGATTTGTGATAGAAGAGTATCTGCGAGTGTGAAAGGGAAAGTTTATGAGAATCTATCGGGTATTGTAAAGAGGAAGATATGATACACCAGACTCAACAACGTAAAAGAGCTGAAGGCCACTATCAGAGCAATCTTGGCTTCCACAACCGTGGAAGACAGATCACTTCACATGCCACTGCAGTAATTCATGCAAAGGGAGCCCCGACCGAGTATTGAGTTCTGTACATATTCATACCTTTCAGTAGTCCAACATTTCTGTGTCCCTGGTGGTTTTAGTGGTTAGGATTCGGTGCGCCGGTCAGGGAACCGAACCCAGCCATTAAAGAGGCACAAGCCAGTGCACTCTTAGTGCTGGTCCCGAACCCGGATAAATGGGGAGGGTTGCCTTTGGAAGGGCATCCAGTGTAAAACGTGCCAAATTGAACATGCGGATCACAAACACAGATGATCGGCTGTGGCGACCCCTAATGGGAGAAGCTGAAAGAAAGATATCAATCTGTGTGTGATGAATCTATATAATATGAGTTTCACATTTGTATTGAATTACTAAAATAAATCTAACTTCTTAATGATATTCTAATTTATTAAGATGCACTATATGTATGTGTTTATATATAAATGTACATACATGTAAGACAAAAGTCTAGTTTTCTGTGCTAATCTTTTTCATGTGATAGAATATATTTAAAAGTGGTTTAATTGTTTACAGGCCCTGTATGACCGAGGCTTTCCTGTTCCAAAGCCAGTGGACTATAACAGACATGCAGTCGTTATGGAGCTTATCAATGGCTACCCTCTGTGAGTTGATCATTAAATTACTTATTTTCTTTAAAAAATATATATATTTTATTTTATTAAATGAAAAGAATTTGGTATTTCAATTGAAACAACTTATCCTTAAGCATGTTGCTGTTATGCTCAAAGCTTTAATTTAGTATCATGTTGGAAAAAAAAAAAAGAAAGAAAGAAAAGGTAAATCTGGGTGAAGGGAGAGCGCGCTAACTTCAGTTGCAACAGAAATCATATAAGCACAGACAGGTTTCCAAAACTCGTGCTTTTTTATTTTTTTCTTGGCAACAGCGTTACGGGTTAGTCAAAGAAACTTAGAAATCAGCATCAGAAAATAATAAGGACATATTCCTCGGTCTTGCACACATGCAGTAATAGCGGAAAAATGCAGCAGCAGGTTGTTCCCAAAATGCCGCTCTGCTCTTAAAGGAGCCACAACATATTTCACACGTTACACTGTGTAACAGACACTGTCTTTCGTTAAAGCCTGTGTAAAGTTCATTAGTTTCAATGTAGACACCTGCTGCTTATAGACAGGTGCGGCTCATTTGTTTAAAATAAAAATCTTTGTCAAATTCAGTGGGTGCGGCTTATATATGGGTGCGCTTAATAGTCCGGAAATTACGGTACATGTGTGAGAGATATATATATATATATATATATATATATATATATATATATATATATATATATATATATATATCATTTTTTTTTGTGTCCCCTTAACCTTTTCATACTTTCTAGTCAGATTATATTTTAATATACTTTTATACTTATTTAATTTAATGTTACTTTACTCTTTTTATTTTATTTTATATATATATATATATATATATATATATATATATATATATATATATATATATATATATATATATATATATATATATATATATATATATATATTTGATTGTATTTCTTCCATGTTTACAAGATGGACAGTCAAAAAAGCATTTCATTACATGTTGTACTCTGTATGAATGTGTATTTGACAAATAAAATTTTAATTTTGATTTGATTTGAATTTGAGTGGCTTAATGAGCTCAATTACATTATGCTGTCATAGGAAAATAATCAGGGATTGTTTTCCAATAGCAGGACACATTTTATTTTGTTTTTTCACAGCAGTTGTTCAGCAATTACAATTTTAATTACTGTAATACAACGTATTACAGCGAGAGCATAATATAAACCTCAGATTTAGGATGACGGCAGCAACTATTATCAGAGATGCTGTTATAAATCCTACAAGAGCAATGATTGAAATGATCAATTCTAATTTTCATCCACACACTATAGAATTAACAATCTTTCTCTTTCTGTGCCAGGTGTCAGGTGCGTGAAATTCAAGACCCTGACTCATTGTACAGTGAAGTAATGGAGCTGATAGTCAAACTGGCCAATCATGGACTTATTCACGGAGATTTTAACGAGTTCAACATTCTGCTCGATGACAACGATCACGCGACGATGATCGACTTTCCGCAAATGGTGTCCACTTCTCATCCAAATGCCCAATGGTGATTCACTTTAAGTGTTCAAAGTTAGGAATTCGAAAAGGATTCAACAGATCCATTTTTCTATTGATGTTAAAACTATGGAATTAAAATCTATAGCTATTTTTTTTTTTTTTTGTTAGATTAAAGCTGTGCTTATTGAATTTCTCCCCCCGCAGGTATTTTGACAGAGATGTCAAGTGCATAAGAGATTTCTTCATTAAACGGTTCAACTATGAGAGTGAACTTTACCCAACCTTTGAAGATATCAGGTGATTATTTCACAGGTTGTGTTAACAAATAATTAGTATTTTATTTTAAACTATTTAGTCATTTGCTTTTTCTTTACTTTCAGAAAATCCTGCTCTCTTGATGTGGAGATTTCAGCCAGTGGTTACACCAAAGAGTTGCAGCAGGACGACCAACTTCTCCACCCAGCAGGTCCAGAGGGTGAAGAAGACCTCAGTGAAGATGAAGACGATGCTCCTGAAGCACCTGAGCCTGTATGTGAGGAGCCTATTGACATGGAGGAATACAGACATGCTATTCTGGAACTTGATGGCCTGAAACACACTGAGGAGCAGCATGGAGTGACAAGCTCAGAGAAGGAGGGCTGTTCTGACAGAGTTGATGATTTAGTAGATGACCGTTTCAGAACCCTGGAGAGCAACGAGGAGCTTGAGGAAAATGAGGACGAATGCCCGGAATTGGTCGATCTTTCAGCTTACAACAAAGAGTTTAAGCCTTTCAGGTAACATTAAACCAAATCATGATTGGAGCAGCAGTTGATTGCATTGAATTTCTTGCAGCAGTAAACAACGTTCCATGTGTTCATTTGTCTAAGCACACAAGCTGACCATGTTTGCCTGCTCTGATTTTCATAGAGATCAAGACAGCTTACTACATGTGAATGAGCACAGACAAAGAACAACCAGTGAAACGTCTATCGGAAGTGTCACCAGCCAGTCCACAATTCCTCCAGTGAGTAAAGCTACCAATTTATTATTAAAAAGTGTGTAAGTGTGTAAGTGTGTAAGTGTGTAAGTGTGTAAGTGTGTGTGTGTGTGTGTGTGTGTGTGTGTGTGTGTGTGTGTGTGTGTGTGTGTGTGTGTGTGTGTGTGTGTGGTATATGGTATGTGATTTAGTCCCAATTTGCTCTTTGCACATGGGTATTATGAAAGGCAGGTGCTGATTATAGGTGAGGAGGCCTGGGGTCAGCATTCCAATTCATCCAAAAGGTGTTCAGAAGGGGTTGGAATCAGAGCTCTATAGCAGGCCACTCAAGCTCTTCCTCTCCAAAGCATGTAAACCAGATCTTCAAGGAGTTCACTTTGTGCACAGGGACATTGCCATGTTGAAACAGATTTGGGTTTCCAAGTTCAAGTGAATGCAAAATGTTATTATAGCGCATCTAAAGACGTCCTGTACAATTGAGTGCCTCCAGCTTTGTGGTAACATTTTGGAAAAGAACCACCAGCAAGGAAAGGCGACCCAATACTTTTGGAAATATAGTATGTGTATGTATGTGTATATATAGTTACAGTTTTGTAGATTCTCTGCCCCAGTCATCTAGACATCACAATATGTAAAACTCACTCAAATCCTTACATTCGCCCATTTTCCTGCTTCATTCACATCAACTTTGAGGACAAAATGTTCACTTGCTATGCTTAATATCCCTCCCACTAACAGGTGCCATGATGAAGAGATAACCAGTGTTATACACTTCATAGATCATAATGTTATGCCTGATTGGTGTATATACTATTGTTTTTTTGTTTTTTTTTTAATTGATGAAATTTCACACAATTTCTTCAATTTATGTAGAAAAAATGAAAATGCTATTAATATTGCACCATTATCAATAGGAAAATGTTATTCTATTTGTTCCCTGTAAATTTTACTTGTATATTCGTGAACAGGTGAACCATCATATGCTTCTAGTTTCAATAAAGTCATGTTGCTTCTCATTTGACCACCTGATCATACACCAAAAATAACAGTTTACTATATATTTTTTCTACAGTCTGTGATCAGGCAGAAAGTGAAGACACAGCTAACTAAGCAGCAGAAGGCTGCTCAGAGGAGACGTCTGCAAAAAGGAGAAGCCAACCTGGTGACTAAAGAGAGGAGAGAAAACCAGAGCAATATCAAGAGTAGCCTGGAAGCAGCCCAGTTCTGGGGATAAAGACATAAAGGACTGCTTTAGCACAACCTCATCTTTGATATCTTTAAGCTGCATGCCTCATTTAATAAATCCTTTATATTTAACTCCTAAGTGGTCTTCATTTCAGCCGATTATGGTTAATGGGGTTCAGTTGCAGCAACTCTAAAATGCCACTGTATTGTATGAGTAAAGTACCTGTAAAAAAGGCCTATAATATAATCTGAGTAGGAGAGCGCTCAATGAAGGTTAATGCATATACAAGACTTCAGATTTCAGAGCTTCATGTTCTAAGGAAGTATTTCCACTTAAACACTGTCTACACAAAAATTTCAAGCTAAATATTTCATTTGTGAAGTGACATTCAAATTCTTAAAATCTTTCTACATTCTTTAGCACATCGTAGCTGCAAAAATCATTTGTTTTAATAGAATTAACAAAGGATTATATAGCCATTGTGCCGAATGTGTTTGATTTGTTTTTTTGTTTTCTTACAAAAATGTCCTTGTAAAATTTTTTAGAGGTTTTAAAGGAAATGTTTT
The DNA here is from genome assembly GCF_014805685.1 of Silurus meridionalis. NCBI lineage: Eukaryota > Metazoa > Chordata > Actinopteri > Siluriformes > Siluridae > Silurus > Silurus meridionalis. Next base: position 12,750,591 of record NC_060910.1, on the reverse strand, counting down.
AGATTAATGAATAATATACAATATTTTTTTATTGTACTAAATATCTTCATTTGACCAAATATCACCCATCATGGATTTTTGTATTAGATAGTTTAGATTGCTTTCATGCACGTGTTCATACTTTATGTATTTAACATTTTAGGAATTTTGTCACTCATTGATAACCTAAAACTAATAAAGGTGTAAAGCATGTCAGGGTTCAGAAGGCATCAGAATAAAAGTTCTGATGAGTTTCTGACTGAACATCTTAAAAAAAAAAAAAATCTATTTAAAATCTATTAAAAAATACATTGCTGCAGTCTGCGTGGATTAGCAATATTGTTGCTCAGTAGTTGTTTGACTTATGATCAGAAGGTCTTGAGTTGAATAAAGGTCTGCCAAATGCTGTAAATGGAAATGAATGAAAATGTTTTCTAAAGGGTAAAAATATCCTGGTTGTTGATTTTAATATAGAGAAGCAAGATTTAAAGTTTGCTGCTGTTGTTCCATAATGGGAAAATTCAGTTGAGTTTTGGGCCGCAGCTATCGATCATTTTAGTAATTGAGTATTCTACAGATTATTCCATCGATTCATCGATTAATCGAATGAGAAGTACTTTTTATTTATTAAAAAGCAATACTAATAAGTATACAAGAGAAAATAAAGCAGGTCTCTTAAAATGAACAAGTGATTTTCCTTTTTAGAAAATTTTAACATTTTTATTTCTGAAATTGCAATCTGTAAAAACTAAACCCATTTAGGGCATTTCATTGCCATATTACATCAAAATGCAAATACCAACATATAAATACAAAAAAAAAAATCATAAATAAAAATAAATTTCTAATTACATTAAAAACGGCAAACGCACTGTACGGTGTTCATGTTTTCGTTTTAAATGATCCCAAACACTCTTCTTTGGCCTGAATCACTGTTTTCCTGTCCATTTTTCATTCTGCAGCGTCTTCTGTGTAAACCTGTCCAGCATGGTACAGGGTTTAGCGGGTGGCGTGTCAGTAATAATGGTCTGCAGGGAAACAGTGCGCTGTGTGTTGTGGACTAAACGATAAATAATATGCCTCTATGCCTTTTTGTATTGGAATTACTCGAGTTTGTGGATTTAGAGAAAGCGTACGACAGGGTGCTGAGAGAGGAGTTGTGGTATTGTATGAGGAAGTCAGGTGTGTCAGAGAAGTATGTAAGGGTGATGCAGGACATGTATGAGGACAGTGTGACAGTAGTAAAGTGTGCAGTAGGAATGACAGACTGGTTCAAGGTGAAGGTTGGACTGCATCAAGGATCGGCCCTGAGCCCTTTCCTGTTTGCAGTGGTGATGGACAGGTTGACGGACGAGGTCAGACAGGAGTCTCCCTGGACTATGATGTTTGCGGATGATATTGTGATTGCAGGGAGAAGAGGTGGAGAAGGTGGAGGAGTTCAGGTACCTGGGGTCAACAGTGCAAAGTACTGGGGAGTGTGTTAGGGAAGTAAAGAAGAGAGTGCAGGCAGGGTGGAGTGGGTGGAGAAGAGTGATAGCAGGAGTGATTTGTAATAGTAGGGTATCTGCAAGAATGAAAGACTGTGGTGAGACCTGTGATGTTGTATGGATTAGAGACAACGGCATTGAGTAAAAGACAGGAGGTGGAGCTGGAGGTAGCAGAGCTGAAGATGTTAAGGTTTTCGTTAGGAGTGATGAGGATGGACAAGATTAGAAATGAGTTTATTGGAGGGACAGCGCATGTTGGACGTTTTGGAGACAAGGTGAGGGAGGGGAGATTGAGATGGTTTGGATATGTGCAGAGGAGGGACATGAGTTATATTGGTAGGAGAATGCTGAGGATGGAGTCACCAGAAAGGAGGAAAAGAGGAAGGCAAAGGACGAGGTTCATGGATGTGGTGAGGGAAGACATGCAGGTAGTTGGTGTGAAAGAGGCAGATGTAGAGGACAGGGGGGGTGTGGAGATGGATGATCCGCTGTGGCGACCCCTAATGGGAGCAGCAAAAAGAAGAAGAAGAAGAGGTTCATCAATGCTCGAAATGGGTCAAATCTTATTGGGGGGAGGGGGGACACTCACAAGAGAAACAGTTTTTTATTAAAACTTTATTGGTATTTATAATATATATTCATTTCCTATTTATTTAAAGACACGTAATTTTTTTATATCATTAATACAATTGGGCATTAAGTGGGGGAAAAAACACTGCATCAGTTTTGCTGGTTTTTTTTTTTTCCTGGGAAACAAAAGCGAATTGAATCACGTGACACGTAACGCCATAAAATACAAGAGCCAATAAATTTCCAGTGTACGTATATAAACCACGCCCACCGTAAAGGGTTTGTGGACGTCACAGTTTAGTTCTTTTTTGCTATGCATATTTATAACGTCAGCATTTCATGCCGAATATACGCGTTTATTCAAAAAAAAAAAAAAAAAAATTGGGGGGGAAGGAAATACAAAAATAACGTTTTATTTTTGTCTCTGCTCGGCTGCCGTCGGAGGGTGGAGTGTCACGTGATCCTCTGGCTTGCGATAGAGTTCCCGGAACCAACGAGATCAAAACAAACACAGACAGCAGAAGATCCGAAGGAGGATCTTATTGTTGCATATATACTCCATTATATACTTGTGTCACTTATGGTTAGTGTTTCCATTTTCTGATGATTCTCAAATGATTTTCGAGCGCGATCAAAAGCAGTGAAACTTTAATTAACTGAGCACTAACGATATAGTAGATATTATTCTTATTATTCCTTAAACAGGATAATAAATACTGGAAATAAGCGACAGATCGAATTTTTGTCAATGAATTATATGATTATAGAAATTCGGGTGAAAAATCAGATGGTTTAATGCATTATAAATAATAATTATTATTGTTTTGGTACACAAAATAATTGCTGTTTATCACCTATTCTTATTATTGATTCACAGGGAGATGTGTAGATGTAATCAGACTGAACTGTGGAGATCTAATGTCATGTAAAAATGGCTGAAGCTGTGAGACCAAAAAAATCAAAGACAAAATCTTCTGTCAAGTCACAGGTAAAACAAACAAACAAACAAACAAACAGCCCTATCCAGTTGGGTCAACTGGGTTCATCTGATCTAATTTCTTATTGTTATATTATTTGGTATAATTGTCCAGGTTATAAAATGAACTAACATATTCCTTTACTACTATAGGAAAAAAAACAGTCTCACAGCTCAAGAAAAGCTGCTGTACCTGTGTTACGAATCCCTCCTTCCCTTGAACCTACGTCTGAATTTACAGATGTTCCTCTCTGTGTTTCCTCTGAGCTGCCCGCTTGTGCACAAGAAACTCTAAAGACACAGCCTTTGGCAGACCAAAATGAACAAGAGGTGAAGGATCAAAACAAAGATGTTTTGTTTGATAGATCTGATGCTGTGGAGACATCCTCTAACACTGAGGATACAGCTTCCAAACCCTTATCACAAGACCCTACGGCTGAACTGGGCCAGTATTCTGCATCATCTCACTTGAGATGGTGTGAGCCAAAAATCCTTAGCGCTAAACCTGAGCCGTTGGATGTTTCATCCCTTTACCCATCACTCCCTGTATCATGTGTGGAACCCCAGTTCCTGGATGACATGTCCTCTGTTACTACTGATCTAGCACAGACATCTATTTTGCCCTTTGTGGTTGAAGCTGCAAGCACAAACCCAGTTGAGCAAATCAGTCCAGCTCCAGCCATCCTTTCTTTGGCTGATCAGGAATCTTCACCTCCCAGCCTAGTTCCATTGGAGCTAGCTAAAGTGGAGAGACTCCAGGAAAGGCTTTATCCAGAGCTGCCTAGAACGTGCCAGATGGTCCAGCCTTTCACCAGGGAGCAGCTCAGGACATGGGAGCCAGGTTCCTGGCTGGAAAATGTCGAACTTCATGCTTCAGAGTTCCAGGCCTTGGTTCATCAGGATGGCCACGAGCTGCACGAGCTGTTGCTGAATTACTGGAGATGCCGGAAGCAGCTGGTGCAGGCACAGACTGAGTTGCAGGCGACCATTTCGGACTGCAAGAGTGCACAGAACCGACTGTGGAGCTTCAAAGATGAACAACTCACATTGCAGGTTGAAATATGTGTTTCCTTTTAGAGTAATGATTTGGTCAGTTATGTTTCTCTGTGGTACAAAAATAAATTGTAACTATTTCTATTGGTGTTGTTATTAACTAATATACAATGCTTTGGCATAAATATTCTCATCATCCATCTATAAACTTGAATTATTATAAAAGGTTGGTTTGTTAAACAATAAAACTATAGAGCTGTGTCTAAAATTTGCATACCCTCCAGATAAAATGAATTTGTATCATGGTATTTGGGATTGGGTGTGTTTGGGTTCGAGATGTTCTTAATTATTGCAAGAAGCGCAATAGTAGTAGTGAAAAGGACTGGGATCAAAATGAACATCTCCCATTCTAAAAGGGATATACGTTTTTCTAATCACTGATATATTAATTTTCTGGCTTTATATTAGCTTAATAAAAGCTCATTTTGTTTACCTCGTTATAATTCGGAGCCTTAGTTACAATGTGTATTAGCAACGTGCTGAAATGAAAATGATTGAAAACGTTTTAAAGGTTCAGAGGAGTATATTTGATGGAAAAATGAAACCTAAAATGAGCTTTTTTTTTTTTTTTTTTTGCATAAATCTGAATTATTTGGCAGGTATGACTTTAAAAATAAAAATTGAAATAAAAAGAAAGCAGATTTCTTGCATACTTAGATGGATGCCATATATTAAAATAGAAAAGTATTTCAGCGAAAAGTAGGGAGTCATCTTTGTTGTTCTGGGTTATTCTCTTGTTGCTGGTTACACTCAATTAGAATTGATGTAGATTTATTGTAAATGTATATTCAAGTTTGTTGTTTCATTCAGAAATCAAGAGTAAATTTTTGCACCTCACACTTTTATGATTGTGAGCTTGTTTTATTGTATGCATGTATGTATGTATAGAATGCTTGTAACACGAGATCATTTACCCCACAGGGTGTGTGTGCTGACCAGGCCAAGGTGTGTGGCTATCATCGCTTCCAGCAGGTGGTCCTGAATGAGGCAGTAGTAACTGAACTGAAGCATCTGTTCAAAACCAAGGCTGATCTTCTACACCAGACCATAGCCCTACACTCCTATACCTCAGTCCTGTCTCGGCTGCAGGTTGAGTCTTACCTCTACAACCTGCTCAGCACCAACGCCATCACCAGAAGTGTGGCTGTGCACAAGATCGGCCCAGGCATGGCAATTCTTACATATAGATTATAATCTATCAGCTTCTGGGCTGCCTAAGCAAAATATTGATACTGATACTGAAATATACCACTTGTCTTTTCTAGATGGTCCAAAGTCACAGCTTTCTTCTCTGAAGCCGTTAAAAGAAAGCATCAGTGTGCTGTTCAGCTTTACTCGTCGGGTTCTAGACGATGCTCAGTTCCAGGAAGACATTCACCTGTGGTTGCAGAGATTGGTAAACATGCTACATTACATCGTTTTATGTTTTTTATTGCTATATTAATTCATATGTTTTATTAGGATTATGATTCCGTGGACATAAAAAACAATATGTCACATATACACTATGGAGAAAAGTATTCCTTTTCCTGACTTTTCTAGCCCTGGGAGTTTCTTCCCCAAACTGTCGTCACAGTTTAGTTAGAGACACACAATTGTGTACATTGTGTTTGCAGTAGCATTACATTTTCTCTTCTTTTGAGTTACGAGATCCGAACATTTTTCAAGATAATGCTCCTGTGCACAAAACAAGTTCCACGAAGATCTGGTTTGAAGTGAAAGATTTTGAGTGGCTTGTTATAGAGCTCTGACCTCAACTATGTGGGTGGTGAATTGAAATGCTGACTGCACCTCAGTTTTCCTCCTCATCCTGTAGCTGAATGAGCACAAATCTCCACAACCAGAATCCAAAATCTGGTGAAACATCTACCCAGAAGAGTGGAGGTTATTATAACAGCCGATAGGCACTAAATGTGAAATGGGCTGTTTAAAAAGCACATACAAATCCTATCTTGAGGTGTTCACAAACTTTTGGACATATACCGTATTTTTCGGACTATAAGCCGCAATTTTTTTCCCCACGTTTTTAACCCCACGGCTTAAACAGCGAAGCGGCTAATTTATGAATCCTGGGTTTTTCCTGGTTTCACAAACTTCAAGCCAAAAAACTGAGCGACATAACATTAGACCAATGGAATTTCCGAACGGAAACGAAAAAACGCACCTCACCTATGTTCTGAGCTGCACGGCATCGGGCGAAAAAAGTTTTTTAAACGCACGACGATGCCAAAAGATAAACTCCCGAGAGACATAGTTGTGAAAGGAAGGAGGAAGACGGTGAACAATGTCTTACTTGGTAGGCTGTGCCAGGCTATTCCCAAAATACCGCTATGCTCCTAAAGGAAGAGAAGAGAAAACATATTTCACCCGTTACACCGTGTGTAACGTGTCTTTCGTTAAAGCCTGTGTAAAGTACATTGCGGCTTATTTATGTTAAAAATAAAAATATTTGTAAAATTACAAAGCGGCTTATATATGGGTGCGCTTTATAGCCTGGAAATTACGGTAGTATACAGTGGTGTGAAAGTGTTTGCCCCCTTCCTGATTTCTTATTTTTTTTGCATGTTTGTCACACTTTAATGTTTCAGATCATCAAACTCATTTAAATATTAGTCAAATATAACACAAGTGAACACAACATGCAGTTTTTAAATTAAGGTTTTTATTTTTGAGGGAAAACAAAATCCAAAACTTCATGGCCCTGTGTGAAAAAGTGTTTGCCCCCTATTAAAACTGTGGTTTATCACACCTTGGATAAATTTTTCTCGCCACACCCAGGCCTGATTACTGCCACACCTGTTCACAATCAAGAAATCTCTTAAATAGGACCTGCCTGGCAAAGTGAAGTAGACCAAAAGATCCTCAAAAACTAGACATCATGCCGAGATCCAAAGAAATTCAGAAACAAATCAGAAAGGAAATAATTAAGATCTATCAGTCTGAAAAAGGTTATAAAGCCATTTCTAAAGCTTCGGGACTCCAGCGAACCAGAGACATTATTCACAAATAGCAAAAACATGGAACAAAATGACCCCAGGAGCACCGCGATGACTCATTCAAGAGGTCATAAAAGACCCTACAATAACATCCAAAGAACTGCATGCCTCACTTGCCTCAGTTAAGGTCAGTGTTCATGACTCCACCATAAGAAAGAGACTGGGCAGAAATGGACTGCATGGCAGAGTTCCAAGATGAAAACAGCTGCTGAGCAAAAAAAAAAATACTCTGTGGACTGACGAGACAAAAGTTTAACTTTTTGGAAGGTGTGTCTCTCATTACGTCTGGTGTAAAAGTAACGCTGGCTTTCAGAAATAGAACATCATACCAACAGTAAAATATGGTGGTAGTGTGATGGTCTGGGGCTGTTTTGCTGCTTCAGGACCTGGAAGATTTGCTGTGATAAATGGAACGATGAATTCTGCTGTTTAACAAAGAATCCTGAAGGAGAATGTCCAAACATCTGTTCGTGACCTCAAGCTAAAGTAAACTTGGGTTCTGCATCAGGACAATAAACTAAAACACACCAGCAAGTCCACCTCTAAATGGCTGAAGAAAAACAAAATGAAGACTTTGGAGTGGCCTAGTCAAAGTCCTGACCTGAATCCTGTTGAGATGCTGTGGCATGACCATAAAAAGGGGGTTCATGCTCGAAAACTCTCCAATGTGGCTGAATTACAACAATTCTGCATAGATGAGTGAACTAATATTCCTCCACAGCGCTGTAACAGACTCATTGCAAGTTATCGCAATTGTTGATTGCAGTTGTTGCTGATAGGAGTGGCCCAACCAGTTATTAGGTTTAGGGGCAAACATTTTTTCACACAGCGCCATGTAGTTTTGGATTTTGTTTTTTCCCCCCTCAATAATTAAAACCTTCATTTAAAAACTGCATGTTGTGTTCACTTGTTTTATCTTTTACTAATATTTTAAATTAGTTTGATGATCTGAAACATTAAAGTGTAACAAACATGCCAAAAAATATGAACCAACACTTTTTCACACCACTGTATGTGACAAAAAAAAATTCAGCGATACATCAGTGACAGGAAAAAGCCTGTGTATGTACACCACCAGCACCTCTTTCTTCCAAGGAAGTGGTGTAGTGGTGCTGTTCTAAATATTTTTGCAGTCTGTGCCCGAGATGAAAAAGAGAACAGAGTACTGAAACAGAGTTGATTTGATTGCGTATAATTGAGTAAACAGTCTAATGATGTAACATTTTCTCCTTTGTACCCAAAAATGGCATTTGGTCCTATGTTGTTTTTTTCTGTCATCACATGATTATCTGTATCATTATTGATAGCTTGGTCACAAAGGCTTATGCAGGCCATTACATGGAGTTTTATGGTGCTGCAATGTAAATGTACAAATCTGCACTTGGTTTCTAGGGTATTTTAGTGAAATTGATTTATTTTTGTATCTTAATAAAAGGCTGGACTTCATTCTGTTCAAAGAGGTGCTTTTTAACTATGTTTAATGACAAAATATACCAGCCTTAACACTACACTTAACAATATTTTATAGAAAACAAATCTGGCCCATGATTAAAGCTGGTAGATTACAGATGCCCCACCACAAACCTCTTCTTTTTCAGCACTGTAAACACTAACATAATGTCAGTGTCATGATTATTAGTCTAAAGAAGTGTTAAACAAATACAGTGATTAAAGCACAGGAGGTAGTCACTAGTGGATATGCACCATCACTCCTGTTAGATCTGGTCAGTTGCTTAATGCTTGTAAGTGATCACTATTAATAGATGAACAGCTCTGGAGTAATACAGGAATGTAGTTCTCAATCTCCCCCCTCAGACACACTTCATCATCTCTGTGTGTCACTCATGCAGGTATCTGTTCTTCATCGAGTGGGCTCAGCAGGAGACCATCTGTACATCCTAAACCATCTGCTGTGCTGTCCTGCGGGAATCAGGCAATGGGCCGTGCCCTTTCTACAGGTAGGAAGTAGCTTTTGCATATATAAAAAAAAAAACATTAAAAAAACTAATTGCAGATTCCTTTATCAGAGTTTCAGCAGGGTCTTAAAAAATTACTCATTTTAGGCCTTTAAAATCTAAAATTCACTGTTCTATGTTTTGAATAATTTTAAAGAGGTCTTAATTTTCTAATGTCCATGTAATGCTGCATCTAATGCTCATAGAATTTTTACCTTTTTCACCCTACTGTTTTCTTTTTGTTTCTTTGTTTTTCACTAGTCTAAATATAGTTCTCTGTATTACAACTACAAATAAGACCAACATGAAACAGCCTATCAGTTTCCTGTTATTCGCGTTAATCTCTTGGATTTTACCACACATGAAAAACGGATTTTATTTTTCAGCTTTGATGATAAACTATATGACGTTTATATATGAAGCGGTGCTTGGCTTGAAAAAAACATTAATTTAGCGCTTGGTTAAGGCCAGTTGCTAGCAATGTGTGTGTGTGTGTGTGTGTGTGTGTGTGTTTGATGTTGTGATATAGGTCTTAAATTTTATTCTTAATGGTCTTTAAAAGGTCTTGAAAAGTCATACATTGGACTTGGTGAAACCTTCAGAAACCCGGTTTAATGGCAGTTAAAATGTGGGGAAAGAGAACCTGGAGAAATGTACTGATAAAATGTTTTTATATTTCTCTCTTTAGATTAAAGTGCTGGATAATCCATCTGGAGTTTATCACTTCATGCAGGCATTGGCCATTCTCATGTCTCCAGTAAAGTAAGGGGCTCTGCCTTTACAGAGCAAAGCTCAATCTTTCACAGATTACTTTAGCATGCTAGTAGGGTTGAATTACATAAACAAATATTGACTCTGGTTTAGTAAGACCAGAATATCAACTATTTAGTATTGATGAATTGAGATGATTATTCTGATTATTAAACAAAGCTGTAGTGTTTATACTATAAAACTCTTTTTTACACACTGATATTTCTGTGATATTCAGAGACCGGGCTGATCTGATGTGCCATATGAAACCCTGTGATGTAAGAAGTAACAACAGCTATTCAGGTCCTCCAACTAGTATCTGGACCCTTGTAGATGAAGGTGGAGAAGAGGTCAGTACGTTAATGCTATTTAATAGTATTTCTGTTCCCTCCTTTGGATTTTGTTCAGACGCACTCTGCTGAGTTTGTTTTCCGTTCTCACTGTAATTCACATGCCTGCCTGAAACTAAACCACATAAGCCCCTGTCACGTAGACAATCACAAGGAAATCACTTCTTCCTGTCTTCATTTACGCAACACACTCAGTGCACTGTGCTGAACGATTTAACAGTTTCAGTTTCTGTTACTCCAAATGCATGAGGGTATTTGTGCCATGGCCTTTCACTGTTTGTTTTTCCTGTAGATATGATAAAATTCATTTTTAAGTTGTCTATTGAGCTTGACAAAGAGGACATCTTCAAAGTGTTATTTGGCTTCCAAATTAATTGTATTTCTTCTTTTGTGCTCTTAGGAAAGGATTTATGTTTAAATTGGGACATATTTTATTTTTTGTAGTGGAAAAAATTATTTTACTAGAATTTTTTACTTTACTAGAACAACACAAACATTTTTTAAGTTCCCACTTATAAGACAAAGACTTTTGGATGTGTGCAGACTTTGTTCTTATTTAAATTCTAGATTTTATGGTTACATTTTGGGGGGAAAAATATCTAGAAAATAAATATTACAGTTGAAACCGTGACAAAAGAAAAATGTAACCAACACTATGAGCAGAAAAGGGGATGTTACGTACAAATGTACAATTAAGGAGACACTAAGGTATTATTACACTAATCATTTCCTTTACATTCCTTTTTCTAGTCCTGTTTAGTCATAATTCTAGGTATATTAAGACATGGATCAAATAAATCTTTCCATCTTGATATTTTCTCTTTATGTTTTGTATCAGAAAATGAAGGTAAAAATCTCTCAGTCTCGTGCATGTCGTGTCAAACTCTGTGAAAAAGCATCCAATTAACGGCCATATAATTATCAAGTCTATATTTTATCACAGACTTTTTTTTATCTGCTTTCAGGATGAAGACCCAGAGACAAGCTGGCTGCTGTTATCAGAAGACGACCTCATTGCTCTTCTTTCTCAGTTTCCATTTGATGAACTTTTTAAACACTTACTCGGGATGTCCTCAAAAGGTCAGCTATTGTCACCAACCTGCACTCACATCAATTATTTGCAATTATCATCTTCATTTAATGTGTTGGATTTTAAGTAAAAAATTCCAGCTGCATTCACTTAAATAAATTCAACAAGCCCCGATTAAAAAAGATGACACCTGCAATCCTGTGGCGTTCAATTTATACCAAGTTCCTAATGTTCTTTAAAGTGCACATAAATAAATGATCCATGTATGGATTCTGCAGGCAATTACCAACCCCAAGCCACTACAAGTCAGAAAATGATGAAGATATTTGCTTTCGGCTCTTCGCTTGTCGAGCTCCTAGCTGTTGGCTTGCAGACCTACAACCGAGCATGTTACAGACAATTTGTGAAGAGAATTGGTCACATTATCAGGTTAGCTTATTGTTTTTATTTTACCAGTTTATTCATTTTTTGCTATTCTAATTTGTCTAATATATCCAGCTGAAGAGTCCTGTACATTCTGTCCTGTCTTGCGTTGCTAGAATGACTCTGTGCTATGTGAGCGATCACTGGGCGCAGTACGTCAGCTTAACTGGTGTGAGCAGAACCACCATGCAGGAGCAGTCATTCTCCATGGAAAAACTGCAGGTGGAGTTTGACCATCTCTTTCTACGTGCAGTCTTGCATGTCCTTAAGGCTAAAAGGTGAGATTGCTTTATACATGCAAATGACCCCTGTCTTGTGTTAAATAAATATGTTACTGTTTAAGAATTTATAAAAATGTAGGCATTATGATTTCAGGAATATGTTACTAAAGCTAGCCTAACAATCTACTTGAAACAATACTTGAAATGTTTTACAGTTTAACACAGTGATATTATGTTATGTGAGAGTTGAACCTATACACACCTAGGGCAGCCAGTGTAGCCTGAATTCTCATAGAAAACAATCATCCTTGTTGTACTTTTTTTTTTTTTTAACGGTTTAATCAATTACTACAAACCCATATCGAAAAAAGTTAAGACACTGTGTAAAATGTAATTAAAAACAATAGCATGACTTTGTAGTAGAAGAGTCTAGATGCTGAACTGGCCTGCCTGCTGTTTAGACCTTTCACCATTTGAAAACATTTGGCACAACATGAAACGAAAAATACAACAAAGAACACCCAGAACTGCTGAGCAGTTCGTATTCTTTATCAAACACATATGGGACATCATTTCTCTTCCAAAACATCAGCAACTGGTCTCTTCGGTACCCAGATGTGTACGGACAGAAAATGTGATGCTACTCATGGTAAACGTGGCCCTGTCCCAAATTTGTGTTGCAGCCATCAATTTAAAATGATCTTATTCTTTCTTTAAAATTTCCTGTTTCCTCACTTTTCTATGTTCTATTGTGAATTAAATATGATTTGAAAATCATTGCATTCTGTTTTTATTTACATTTCACAGTGTCGCAACTTTTTTTGGAATTGTGGTTATAGATTTCTCAATGATTATAGCTCTATGACCATTTTTTTCATTCTTATCCTCTAAATGTATTTTGTTTTGAACCAGCTGTATTTGTCAATGTTCTGAATTCTTCCATTAGAACACTAATCATCCTTTGTCTCTTTCACCACTATATATACATCTCAGACTTGGCATCTGGCTCTTCATGTCAGAGATGCCGTATGGAACTCTGTCCAGCTCAATGCTATGGAAGATTTTCTACATCATGCAGTGTGCTGAGATGGATGGTTTGGACAGGCTGGGCTGCAGTTTGAGTGTAGAAAGCTGCATCCAGAGCCTTAAAGGTGACAGAGCTTTACAAACCAAACGTTTCTAGCACAATTCATTTATACATGGCTAACTAACCAATCAGTGTTGGATTTTATGAATCTATTTGGACAGTGTTTGAATTGGTTGCCTTTTATTCCATTAAAAAAAAAGATTAATATAAAAAAATAAAATAAAAATAATGATTCAAAAAGTTTAACTTGTAATTTGTTTTGTTGTGGGTGTGTTTGGATTAATGTCTGTGTGCTTATCTGTTTAGAACAAATTCACCAGGAGAAGTTTGAGGCCTGGCTGTCAGAGATAAATAGTTCAGATGGAATTTGTTTGCTGACAGCGTTTGCTCACATGGCTCAACCCAAACGCACTGACGCAGACCCAGAGTTTGTTAGGACCATTGTGCTGGAGATATACAAGGTGATTTCCCGTACTCCAATACTCACAAATGGGGCTTTTTCAGTATTCCAAAAGTGTGCATCCTATTAACCTATATTGTACAATTTAGCAACAAAACAGATTTCCATGTTCATTTTTAATATTGTACGAGGTGGTATCAAAAAGTGTCAAGTCTAGTTTTGTAACAAGCCAACGCATGGCATCACAAGGCTGCACGCACAGCCACAGGGAGCACCGAACTTCATAAATCAGTTTGCCAAAAAATATCATCCTGTGTACATCGGGAGCTGTGCAACTGGTGCGTTACCACGTCTGCTATTCTGACTATGTGTGCACTTTGTCAGCGAGCTCCCCTCACACGCGCGGCTACTGCAGACTCCTTCCTGAAGATGAAGATCCAGCTCAAAGGTCTGGGAGCGATGTACTGCAGTGCAAGGGGACTATTTTGAAGGTGACAGCGTGTAGATAAATAAAGTATTTTCTTGTAAACTTTTTGATACCACCTCATATATCAGATGCAGTTTAGTTAGCGGGTGTCATTACATTTACATTTTCATTTATGGCATTTGGCAGACACTCTTATCAAGAGTTAAAGGTTAAGGATTTTGCTCAAGGGTCCATAAGTGGCAGCTTGGTGGTGCTGGGATTTGAACACATGACCACCTGATCAGAAGCCCAACATCTTAACCCCTGAGCTACCACCTCCCCTATTATTAGTCAGATGTTTGCAAACTTGTTCACATGCTCTAGTTTAGTTAGTTGAATGCAGCTCATTGAATTCCACCACCACGTGTTTAAGTCTTATTGAAGGCACGAATAGCTCAAAATCTCAATAACAATGCTGGTTCACTGCTTTAGGCACTGATCTGAATCAGAAGGTTGTGAGTTCAAGCCCAGGCACAAACAAATAGACTTGTGTTCTTAAGCCTCTCAGCTCCACAGGCACTGTATTTATGGCTGATCATGCAGACTTCAGCTGCTATATACCAAAAAAAAGCCTTTCACTGTAGTGTATTTGACTGTAAAGATAAATCCTCTGTACAACCTTTATTATTGCTGTTGCGAAATCACTTGAAAATCTGTTTAGGTTATGCTCTTTATTCTTTCTCAGGTGTCTTATGTGAGTGTGGCTACACGGGAGATCTTCTCTAAAGTGGGGAGAGAGTTATTAGCTGCTATAGCCACAGCTCACCCTGGTGTCATTTCCATTTTGCTTGAGAGGATGAAGGAGACAATCGACAAAGTGGGCATGGTGTGTGTTACTCCAAATAACTTGACTGCATCACTTTATTACCACTATGATTTAGGGATAGTTTTGTCCTCATTAAATAATTTACTGTTTTCTTTTTTCATAGTGATTAATTTCCAACTGATTAAATAATGTTGGCAATAGACTCTACCTTAGGCTTATATCAAATGCACAAAGAAATCACAGATGACCGAAAATTGTATAATTCATAGTTAACATAGGAGTTAGACTTTTTTATTGTTAATTAAAACATTTATTATTTCTAATATTCATCCAATATTTAATGTTATTTCCTCAATGTCTGCAGGTGTCCTTGTACCTGTTTAAGGAGCTTCCCCTGCATTTGTGGAGCCCGAATGAAGATGAGGTTGGAGTCATTAGGGGTTGGCTGCTGGATTACAGCCTCACTGCGGTGGAAAATAAATTGGCCTGTATTATCCTGGAGGGTCTTAACTGGGGATTCCAGCCTGTGGGTGAACTCCTAATCTGTTTTCCAAGAGAAAGTTTATGTTTGTAGCATAAAATGTTGCTGTTTACATGTTTTTGTCTGTATTTTGTCTCTAGAGTGCTTGCCTTGCTCTGCCTGCTGCTTTACACAGTGAAGTGGCGTTGCTGGTGGTGGAGGCTTATCAGAAATACCTCACAGACAAACCGTATGCTGGGATCATCTCAGAAGGCCTCAAGCAGGTACTAATGCAGTTTTTTTTTTTTAATACGCCAAAGTATGAACATGTTACTTTTACATGATCTGATAGGGGTGTAAAGGTAAACAAAATTCACGGTTCGGTATGTACCTCGGTTTTTAAGTACGGTTAGGGGTACATGTTTTTAAAGACTTTATATTTGTTAATATATTAATAATATAATTGTAATTAATAATAATTATTATATTAATAATATATATTTATATCACAGTTTTTTATTATTATTAACATTTCAGGACAACAGTTTACATTTTTAAAACAATTTTTAATAAAATGCCTGCTTGATCAAATAATATATAAAACATTATTTTTATGAAAGAAATTATATCAAAATAAAATAGAATTAATCTAATTCATGCAATACACTTTTTGTTACGTTGATTAAATTGAGTAATTGATTAAATTGGCACTAATTTAAATGACATTAAATAAATGAAAAAGTTAATTAAATAGTTTGCATTTGTTGTACCCATTTTTGGTAATACAGGTGTGTGTGTGTGTGTGTGTGTGTGTGTGTGTGTGTGTGTGTGTGTGTGTGTTTTACATTTAATGTTGAATTTTCTAAAGATATGATCAACTTAACTGTTCTACCTTTTTCAGTATACTTTAACAAATGTCTTCATTCCTTTTATTCTTCATTCACTCCCTCAGTATGTGGAATTGTCAGGGTTTTCTCCTTTTTTTAGGAGAAGACTAAACAAACTTATACACCACCTATAACTATGTTCCACACATGAAAAAGATTGCATTTGGTACACGTGCACTGAACCGAAAGCCCTGTAACAAAAAAGTTTGGTACGAATACGTGTACCATTACGCCCATGTTATCTGATATTTTTTCTAGGGTAGGCATGATTGTCATGAACTAATATTAATTATTATTATTGATTATTAACTTTTCCTCAGATGTCATATCTAGCCAACATAATGCGTCTGGGCCAGACTCCAGAGACGTCCTTTAACCAGTGGGCATGGGACTTGGCACTTCGGCTTAAGCTCCACACCAGTGAAAGGAATCCTCAGGGTGCATGGTGTCCATTACCTTCCTCCGATGTGCCTAATATTCCGGAGGTCACGGACTCGCCCACCATGCACCCGGTGTTTAAAGCCATCAAAGCAGGCATCCCCATTGGCTGTTTCCTAGCTTTGGATATGACCACCATTGGGCACAGGTTTAAAAATTAAAACTGTTACAGCTTTACTGTTCAAAATCTGTGTTTTGATGTTAGTCTCTATCTGATATTTCTTCAGGTTGTTTTGTGTATAAATGTTAATTGTTCTTGGTTGCAATTGTTTTCTTTTTTGCTGCAGTTTAGAGAAGTTTTGCAGTGAAGGCATTCCACTGCTGAAGACCTTGGTTCAGTCTCGCCACCTCAAAGCTGCTATCCATGTGCTGGAAAATATTCTACCCATGGTTTACCACTGCCCTTTCTACCTCCTCAAGAATGAACAGTTAGGAACCGTTTATTTGATCGTATTAGAAATATTCCATGCTACTGTTTTTTTGTGCTAAATGTAACTATAAAGAGGCATTTTCGTAGAACGTTGCAAATGTTATAATAGTATATTCATTCTGCTATAACTGTTCTGGTGATCCTACAGAGGCCACTATAAACCTGAATTCTCAACTCTGACCTTAAATATTATAAATTACATCAATAGCAGTAATTAATAATAAAAACTCAAATATGACTCTATTGGGACTTTAATTCTAATTGAAAACTTTCTGTCCAATAGATTCCTGAGTTGTATCCAGCTGTTTTTGCAGCTGGACAGTGGGACACCCCAGGGTGTGACGCAACAGGTCACACTCAAGGTGGCCCAGCATCTTATTGGCACCTCTAGTTGCGAGAACATTAAGCTTCTTAACAGTATGATCCAGGTAGGTTTAAATATTGTTGAAAATCCTTTTTTAGTAAAGTTCAGGAGTATACAGTATCATGTGTTAAAAGTCAATGCGAATATGTAAAAAACATCTTTATAAACTCCTCTCTTTTTAATGTATTTCAGATTCACATCCAGGAGAGCTCGAAGGTTGGCAGAGTCGGCGCCGTTGCCGTTCTGGAATTCTGGCTGCAAGTTTTAACCAAGCAGAACCTCTGGTACAGAGACAAACCCATTGTGTACCTTCTGGACCATCTGTGTCGTGCTGCTTTCCTCCACCAGCAGGAGGAATGTCTTCAGAAACTGCTTTACCAGCAGCACAAGGTAAACATGCCATTCCAATTTATATACACCGACCAGGCTTAACTCTATGGTCTTAACATTCTGACCACCTGCCCAATATTGTGTTGGTCAAAACAGTCCAGACACGTCGAGCATTAACACCATTAACTTCTTCAGCAATTTGAGCTACAGAAGCTTATCTGTTGAATCGGACCACCCCAATGAACTTTTCCAGCCCATGACCATAAGGCTCAAATCCTTATCCTGATCATAATCCAAATCCTGGCCATTTCTCCTGCTTTAAACACATAAACTTTGAGGACAAAATGTTCACTTGCTGCCTAATAAAATCCCACACACTAACAGATGCCATGATAACGAGATTCACTTCACCGTTTGAATCTTATAATGTCATAATGTTACGCCTAAACGGTGTATAATGAAGGGGAAAATAATGACAAGTTTTTATAAAAATGCTGTTTTATCTCCCTGCAGAATGCCCTAGGTTACCATGGCGATAAAGGTCTGTTGTCATCTATAATGGGTTGGATTGTGGCAGGAAATGTCACTCCTTCCTTTATCGAGGGCAATGCTTTGACTAGTGAGGTATGTGTATTGTGTTGTATAATAATTATTTCGCTTTATTGATTAAAACACTTCTTTCTTATAGCAAAATAGAAAAGTAGAAAAAGGTCTATTGTGAAGACAATAAGTTTATTAGGCGTACTCCCTCACATGTCTGTAGGTTTGGCTTGCTTGGCTTGTATTAAACATGGAGTCCATCTTTGAGGAAGACTCTCAGCTGCGACGCTGTGTAGAGCACGAGCTAGTATCCAACCCTGCTCTCACCCCGGACCAAGCGCTCAAGGTTTACTTTATTTCTTCCTCTTTCTCTTCTGTCCAAAATCATTTTGGTAATATAGGAGATGGACAAGTTTTATTAAAGAAACTAATTATATTACCCTTGGCAGGGCATTATTGATTAAATACTCTTTGCATTTAAGTTTAACATTTTAAAGTGTATTCATTTGTACATTTTAAAGGCAGGTGCTTAGTTAGGTTGAAGTGTCGCAATTCTGTGTTTGTACTGTACAAATCTGTGCACTGGATTTAATGGTTTAATTGTTTGGTGGATTATCATGCTCCATCAGAAGGCTCAGCTACGCCTGAAGCTGCATGTGGTGCCATGCCTACAGAGGCTTATGATCTATCGGTGGGCTCAGCAGGCTCTGGCTACATCCGCAGATCATCCGCTTCTGCCTCTTATCTGGCAGAAATTTCTACATCTCTACCTTCACCAGCCTGGCCCAGAGTTTGGGTGAGTTTTTGCTGTTACAAGTGTTACAACAATGCATTTGTAGTTGACTATTGTGCTAAAAGTCATCAAATCAATGAGATGGGCATGTTTCTTTGTGATATATATTTTTTAGACTGGAAGCTAAAGGTTGCATTGGGAAGCGTTATTTCCACAGTGCTGTACACATCACTCTTCTTAAGGATCTCAAGCAGCGGCTGGTGGAGGTGTGTGACTTTCACCATGCAGCTGGTAAGGCCCTGAAAGTACAGAGTCCATCCAGTGACACTCACGCTGACGGAGAAACTACAACAGGAACCCCTATAACTCAGTTCATGACCTCTCCTGAGCTGCATGTTGAACTGGTTAGGTATGTCCACATGGCAGAGACACTTCCAAAATGGCATCCTGATTGACATGAAAAGAATAAAACTGTTTATCAAATAGTTTCCATTTTTGTTAATGGCATAATGTAATTCAGTATAGGTATTGTGCAGTATCTCACAAAAGTGAGTACACCCCTCACATTTCAGCAAACATTTTAGTAGATCTTCTCAAGGGACAATACTATAGAAACGAAACTTGGACATATTTTAAAGTTGTCAATGTGCAGCTTCTATAGCAGTACATATTTTATCCCAGTTTTATTTCTATAGTATTTTCCCTTAAGAAGACCGACTAAAATGGTTGCTAAAATTTCTTTTTATTTATTAGTTTTTGTACTGGTAGGGTTAATGTAATATAATATAATAAAAGCCTTACAATGTATTTATATTTTTTAGGCTTTTTAGTGCCTTTGCACTTTGGATGGATGATGAAAGCATACAGAAACAGGAATTGTACTTGCCCTCGCTGCCAAAACAGTATGATGCCCATCGACTAGCCACAATTATGCAGGGCCAGCAGGTAGGTCCCTAATCCATTGCCATTAGATACTCGTACATGAATGACTGTAAAAGTTTTTAAAGACTTTATATATATAAAATCATAATAATACATTTCTATAAAATAGAATGTAGTGAAAAGTTAATTTATTTCAGTAATTCAACATTAAATAAATTCAATGCACACAGACTGAAGTCATTTAATTCTATGGTTCTTTTAACTGTGATTTTTGAATGATATTAAAGTGTGAAAACTGACTGATATCTATTAGTACTAGTAATACTAGTAAACTTGAGTACATGGTTTGTGTATTTCAAGTTTAAAATGAAACCGCTACAAGTGCCTCTGTAGAACTTTCCTTCAATATGCAATTAAATAAAGTGCAGTAAGTTAAAAAAGTGGCTTGAATTTCAAGGTTAGACACTAAGAATAAGAAACACGTGTTCTTTCACCTCCTCATGGGTCTTGTTAGGCATGCACTTCTGATTTTTTTTGTGAAATAAAGCAGCAGCCCCCAACCTTTTTTGCGCCACGGACCGGTTTAATGTCGGACAATATTTTCACGGACCGGCCTTTAAGGTGTAGCGGATAAATACAACCAAATAAAATGATACAACCATAAAAACTGATATTTTCTAAATATAATAATAAACACGAATCCATAGTGTTGTTTCTTGTTCATTTTGTTAGCTTGGGGGTTTGAAATTAGCGGTAATGTATTATGTGTTACCGGCCGGAGCAGCCCCTTTAAGAAGGTATCTTGGCCTGCATCAAGAGTGAGTTATAGACAGATGTGGTGAGAATCCAGTAATTTTCCAAAATAAAACATAATTCAGAATCAGATAATAAATGAAACGGAAATAATGTAAGTTATGTATTCGTTCTGTGCGGCTCGGTACCAATTGACCCACAGACCGGTGCCAGTCTGCGCCCCGGGGGTTCGGGACCACTGAAATAAAGTGCACTTCTACAAAGTCGAGATAAAGAGGATACAGATGAAGTGAAATGTAGCATTGACTCGTGTTTTCGTAATATGAAATAGGAGCCATGGATGGAGTATATGGACATTGAACGAGTTCAGCACGAGTTAAACGAAGTTCTTAACCTGTGGGTAAAAGTCAAAAGTGAACCTTCATTCTCCCAGAGAAACAGCAGCTCCATCTTCACCGACTTCATCAATCCCCAGGCTGGTCTGTTTATGTTTTTTTTTTTTTTTTTAGTGTTGCACATGAAAAAAATGTTTTGTCAATATGAGCAAAGTGCATTATTTTACATTATACATGGTAATGTTGTTGACTTTAGTAAAGGTAATCTTGTGTGTATGGTATTAGATTTGTATTATTTAAGAGGAGAATAAAAAACATGATACTGTCCTTCAGGTTACTTTCTCTGAATGTTACGTTCTCAAAATTCTCTTTTGCTTCCTTACAGCACGAGAGCGTATCCTCACTAACCTGAAGAAACATGATGCCCCACAGTGTGCACTAATATTAGTTCCTATGAAGGCCCCAGTGCCTGATATCTCTACTGGCAGCCTGTCTGATATACACACATCTACTACTCTCATCCAGGAAGATCTCACTAAACTGCAGTACCAAGCCAAGTAAGATATTCAAGCTTTAAAGCTATAAAAGAAGTTTCCTGTTAAAGCAACTCTGATTGTATGACCACCCTTTTAATCAATTTTGCAACATATTTCAGGTCATACCTTTTAAAATTTCACCTACTATTATTATCATCAGATTTCTCATACAGTCAACTCCAGAATAATTTTGTATCATGTTTTGTAAAAAAAAAAAAAACAAGTACAAATAATAAACTAAGCCATTCCACTTAAACAACTGAAGAATCTACTTACTTAAAGTAAAAATAAATATAAAACAATGTGAACGTTTGCAAGAAATAAGAGTTTTGTTATTACAGAAATTTGTACATTTCTTTCTTTTTTTTTTTATTTATTAGAATCTTTTTTTTTTTTTTTTACAAATTTTGAATATTACTTGTTGCATATGCGGTTTATTTTATATTCTCAGTATACTCATCTTTGCCCTTATTTTTCATTAAAAAAATTTAAAAAGACCAAACTTCTTTTTGTATATTATTAGTATAAAATCATCTCAACACCATTTTTCATAGTATGATTATTTTCAAAATTCTAAATCATTTACGTATGTTTCAAATAGTTTTTACTTGATGTAAATAAAAAGTCTATTTAAAACTATATGTAACTCAGGTTAGCAGCAGTGCGTGAGACGCAGCAGGTGGCGCTGGACAATGAGCTTTTGGAGATTTTGCCTCAACTCTATACCAACCGTGAGGAGCAGCTCTTAATGCAGCTGGAATGCAGTGGTAAAGGAGGGCAGCCATGCCAGGGTCCTGCACATATAACTGTTAAGGTGTGTTATAAATGCATCAGTATATACCTACTTCTGAGCACATTTCAGTGCTTTCACACATTGGGATTTATTTTCTGATATCCTGCTATAATCCACTGTTTTTGATGTTATCTAGTATGCAGGCATGCACAAAGTGGAACCAGTGCAGAATCAGATCCAATCCCTGAAGAGTGACATTAAGCAGCTTCAGACAGACGCAGTAAAGCCTCTTCATCAGAGCCTGGCTGAGGCTGCTGTGCATACTGAGAACTTCATAACGTCAGTACCCTGTTCATCCACACCACAGCCATTTCTTTTTCAATTATTAACCAACACATTTAGTTTTGATAAATTGCAGCATTATTTTATATCGCTGATCGTTTTTAAACCTTCCCATCATCCTCTTCTCTGTATATCTCTTTCTTTAGGACCCTAGTTAATGCTTACAAGTTGCACCCATCGCCCGTCATGCAGAAAGTGGGCATCGCGGCCTTCTATCAAATTGTTTCTTTAATTTGTGAGGACACACAGAGACACCCGCCCACACGCCAGTTTTTCACTTCCTGTGTGGAGATCCTGGGGCAGGTAGAGTCATTTATTTAGATTGATTTTTGTGCTATTTGTAGGGATAAAGATTTTGGTTATACATGGCAGTCTAACTTAAAAAAAATAAACCCACATGAACTTCATATTTCACGTGGACTTTTCACATATAGGACATGCATTTTTATTTTGCAACACAGGATTTTTCTTACATGATTCATGTTTTCTAATTTTTGCAATTTCACGGTGAAATAAATACACCGCCATGTTTTAGTATTAGTGAAACTCAGTGTTTTTATGCATATACAGAAATCACAATATGTAAATTCACTAAAGCATGAAGTAAGTACCGATTACTGAATAGCCTGATTTTCCTACTCCCAGGTCTTTATTAGGGACTCTCAAGCAGAGTGTAAGCGCATGTTGAAGACCATCCTGCAAAACAGACGTCTGTGTAACCTGCTGTCTCCATACTTTACTCCCAATGCCTCACCTTCTGAACTGGTGGTTCAGTATAAAGAAGTGGTGGCAGCTCTCCACGCCGACAGTGGAGACGTCATTTTCATGCTCCTGACAAAGGTGCATCTTTTACTAACATTGTTTTTTTGTTGTTGTTTTTTTTGACATTCCTGTTAGTTTTGTCAGGTCTTTTAAACTGTAGTCACTCCCTAGAGCTGCAACTATTTACAATTCATTTTAGGGATTAACTCATTAACTGCATTACTGAAATAATTCAGTGTTTTAATTTTCCCCTATTACGTCTCCTTCTACCAGTTTGACTTGGTTCAGTGGCTCTCGGCCAGTCAACCAGCTTTCACCGATCGCAATCGTTTGATAGAACTCATTCATTTGGCGCTTACAGCTTGTGGCCTACAGCCTGAGCCTGAGGTCCTCATGCCTTTTAACCTCTTCTGTAAGCACTGGACTCAACTGCTGGTTTATCAGTTTCCTGACCATTACAGCGATTTTCTCCGACTTTTCACACAGAGTGAGTAACATTTACTCGCTACAGACTTGGTACATATCTAGATAAGAAGTAAATAAAGTGTAATATTGTTACGTGGCAAAAGTCTACATTGTGTTTACATTTATTTTTATTTGCAAACTAAAAACAAATTTCCTGTATGACAGGTAGCTCAGAGCAGCTTCTCAGTGCTGATTGCTGGAGGGCTTCCCTGAAAGTGCTTGGTTGCACTGTTAACCACAAAGATAAAGTGTCCAAAGTGTCCTCCACACGTTCGGTCTGTCTTTCTTCTCAACAGGTAATATAAAAGGTTCACATTTATTACATGCACACGATAATCCTTTCTATTCTTATAAAAATGATCACCATATTACTTTCCTTTGACTGCACAAAAGTGTGATTCAGAGCAGAAAAACCCAAACGAACTTGTCATGCGGTAATCATACAGCTCAATATCACAAGCAGAAAAAGCTCCTAGCACTAAACTGTAAAACCAAAACGAATAATAAAAAGTAAAATTGAGTAGACACAATAATGTGGTAAACAACTTATGTAGCAACTTATAAACACAGAGGACATTTTTTCAATGGTTTCTCAATGAGGCATTTGCTGATGTTAGCCAGCTAGCTTCTGTTTAGGGATTATATTATATGACATGCTATTTATTTTCATTTGTAGGACAGTAATGATCCAAAAATAATACGTTTAGATGTGTTTTAAAATATATTTGAGTCTGAAAAGCTTCTAAATAATTTCTTTTTTACTCAAATATATATGCAAACTTTGTCTGTTTAGCTTACAAGCTATATGGACGAAATTATTGACACATCTGACTTTTTCAGATATACTGTATGTGGTTCTTCCCCAAACTGTTACGACAATGTTAAATTTTCATTAGCATTACATTTTCCCTTCATTTAAAGTCGGAGACCGAAACCTGTTCCAGAATGGCAATAGATATGAAGATATGCTTTACATGGGTTGGAGTGGTAGATCTTAAACGGCCTGCTATAGTGCATTGACTTTAACCCTACTGAACCTTTGTGATGAATTGGAACGCTGACTGCACCGCAGTCCTCCTCAAACTATATTAGTAGCCTGTGACTGAATGAGCAAAAATCTCCAGAAGCACAATTCAAAATCAAAATTTTCCCAAAAGAGTGGAGGTTATAATTAAGAGCAAATGTGGAATATGATGTAAAAAAAATATTATAGGCAGGTGTCCACAAACCTTTTAAAAAAGATTTTAAATTATTTTTAAATTGTTGAAAGTATTATCTTACATTTTTGATGCCATTATTAATAATAGTGCATTATTTTATATTTACTTGTCATGGTTTGCCATCAGTGGCCTGGTTGCCCACCACACCCTGATCTCCACAATGTACTTTTCCTTTCAGGTCAATGAAACAATCGAATGGCTCTCAAACTACTTTCTCAAGCTCCGTCTATCTAAAGGAGACATTCGCAGCTTCGGCCTCCTCTCCAAATGGAGGCCGTACATTGAAGAAGTCAGGATGTTCTGGGAGTATCTTATCAGTTATCTCATTGATCTAGAGCTGAACAACTGCAGTAAGGAGCCTGTAGGGAGTGCAAGACTTCTCAAAGGTACAGCAATAACATTGATGAATGTGTCGATTAGAGTCTGAAATGCATTCAGGTTTACTTTTGTGATTTATTTATTTTTCTTTAGTTAGAATAATAAAGCCTTTTCCCTGGACAGTATTAATCTTTACAGTAAAAAATCTGAATTTGCACGTGATTTCTTTTCAGAATAGCATTTATTTATTCATCACTTATAATATTAATTCAAATAATTTGTGTATTTACTGTAACATTGCTGCTGCAAATCACATTTAATGCTCTTAGATGACTAACATTGCAGTTTAGTATTTACCAACATCAATTCCTTAATTTTTATTCTTTTTTTATTATTAATTAAACAACCTTATTAGGATTTAATTACTGGGACACTTGGTCTTGTTTGGCTCACTCCCATTACATCCTCATGCTCTCTAAAGGAAAATAGCGACAGCATAATCTCTTTCTACATTCTTTGTAAAACTAAATGTCAGAATTGCGATCTGTTTTTCTGCTCATCCTCACAACTAGTCCTCACTCCAGAGCATTAAAAAAAAATCTTGAGTGCAGATATGCAATAAGAAAGAAACACATGGTTTTAAGAACCAAGAAATACATTCAAGCAAAGATCTGATAACACAGCTTTATTATGCCTGCTATATCTAGAATTGGAGAAATGTGTCTTTCTTTGTTGCTGCTTTACTCTTGTAGTTATGTGTTGTTTTAGTGTGTACCCTTTTGTGTTACTGCAGTTATTGAGGAACTCTACACAAAAATGAGCAAACTCTTTAGCCCCTGGATGTTGGTCCTAGACACAGATGATGCGAGGTATGCTCCTCTCCTGCTTACTCATAGTGTTGCATAAGTGTTCACAGTTAAAAAATACAATGACTGTATTTGATGCTTCTTTTTTTGTGCACATAGCAACCCGCGCTGTTCTCCCTGGCTTGAATCAGATACCACAGTAGCTGTCAGTCTGCTCAGCCTATACACAAAATTAACTGCGACATTGCAAGACAAATTCAAAGGTAAGGATGTCATGGTCAATCTACCGAGTGTATCAGTAAAATTTAGTTAATTCTTCTACAGAACACCATTACAAGTAACTTGCCTTTATTATTTGATCAGATCGCCTGTTGCCAGGACAAAAAGGTGCCCTGTGGCTACATCTCATGCATTACTGCAAGACCTGCACCTCTCCGAAAATGCCCGAATATCTCCTGTATAATTATCACACTGAGTACAGCCAGCTGCTATGGAAAGATCTTTATCCAGACCAGGCACTTATGAACCAGTTTTTCAATGTAAGATGCCTCCAATACATTGTGTAAACGTATCACAGACTTGAGCTGTCTACTTAAATATATTCATGATTCACAACTTAAATATATACATGATTTACTACTTGAATATATACATGATTTACTACTTAATTGTATTCATGAATTACAACTTAAATATATACATGATTTACAACTTAAATAAATACACGATTTACAACTTAAATATATACACGATTTACAACTTAAATATATACGTGATTTACAACTTAAATATATACTGTACATGATTTACTACTTAAATATATTCATGATTTACTACCTAATTATATTCATGATTTACAACTTAAATATATACTGTACATGATTTAATACTTAAATATATTCATGATTTACTACTTAATTATATTCATGATTTACAACTTAAATATATACATGATTAAATACTTAAATATATTCATGATTTACAACTTAAATATATACGTGATTTACAACTTAAATATATTTATGATTTACAACTTAAATATATACTGTACATGATTTAATACTTAAATATATTCATGATTTACTACTTAATTATATTCATGATTTACAACTTAAATATATACATGATTAAATACTTAAATATATTCATGATTTACAACTTGAATATATTTAAGAAGTCAATCATGTATATATTTAAGTTGTAAATCATAAATACAGTACAGACCAAAAGTTTGGACACACCTTGTGTGTCCAAACTTTTGGTCTGTACTGTATATATATTATATATACAGTACAGACCAAAAGTTTATATATATTATATACAGTACAGACCAAAAGTTTATATATATTATATATACAGTACAGACCAAAAGTTTATATATATTATATATACAGTACAGACCAAAAGTTTATATATATTATATATACAGTACAGACCAAAAGTTTATATATATTATATATACAGTACAGACCAAAAGTTTGGACACACCTTCTCATTCAAAGAGTTTAAATGAAATTGTAGATTCACATGTGTTAATTCATAGTTTTGATGCCATCAAAACTATGAATTAACACATGAATATATACATGATTTACAACTTAAATATATCGTGATTTACAACTTGAATATATTTAAGAAGTCAATCATGTATATATTTAAGTTGTAAATCATAAATACAGTACAGACCAAAAGTTTATATATATTATATGAGAAGGTGTGTCCAAACTTTTGGTCTGTACTGTATATATATTATATGAGAAGGTGTGTCCAAACTTTTGGTCTGTACTGTATATATATTATATACAGTACAGACCAAAAGTTTGGACACACCTTCTCATTCAAAGAGTTTAAATGAAATTGTAGATTCACATGTGTTAATTCATAGTTTTGATGGCATCAAAACTATGAATTAACACATGTGTGAATCTACAATTTTCATAGTCATGAAAATAAAGAAAACTCTTTGAATGAGAAGGTGTGTCCAAACTTTTGGTCTGTACTGTATATATTAAACTAGTAAATCATGAATATATATAACTAGTAAATCATGTATATATTCATGATTTAACTACTTAAATCTAGTACATGAACTATACAATTTTTGATTCTTGTTCTAAATCTCTTTTTGTATTTTTTTTTTTTTATCTCCTTCAGGTGGAAAGAGGAAGTCCAAAGAGCTGTTTCCTGTTCATGGGTGAAGTTCTTTGTAAAGTCAACTGGATCAGCGTGTTAAGCGATGCTATGAGCCCACAGCCTAGTCCTGATGCACACTTGATGGTGGTCTATCTTTTTTACCTGATGGTGTTCTTAGCCAAAGAGGACCATCTTATTAGCAAACCGGTAAGTGTTCACCTTTATGTAATAGTTTTCAGTCACTTTATAAAAAATCATTCCCTTAAATAGACTATTTATTATTATTATACTATTATTTTTGGTTTTTAATGCTTGATTGCAAAGTTAAAGTAACACAAAATACTTTTTGGGGTGTTTGTTTTTGCCTTTGGTAAGAGCATCATTTAATGCTGGTAATGTGTTTTTTTTTATGGAGGATATTGCAGGTCATTTATATAATAGCCTCTGAAAACTTTTTAAAAATAACATTAATAACTGCATGGATATAACAATGTTTTTCATACTGTACAATATTCGTTTGGCAGTAATTTACATCCCGACAAACCAATTCTTCAGCTTTTTTCAGTTCTTGCATACTTGGTATTGTGCATCACAAACCTTTTAACTTTCACAGCATTTGTCAGATGTATAAAAAAAATGGTGTGGAAACACTGATTAGAGTGTGCATTAGACTGGAATTCTATTCGAAACAGTTTTCACTTGGTCTGGTGTCTCATTTACTATCCTCTTCACCATTCCATGCATTATTCAAAACATAGTTGTGGCTGTTAAACAAGGCATTGGTAATCATAGCTGTTCATTAACTAATTATGCACATAATAATGATTCTCATTGGCTGTATTACCTGGAACTGTTTGCACAATTTACAGGCTTCACTATTGGAAACTCACACATATGGATATATGCTCTATTTTAATACTGTTTCAGGATTCCCCTCTTATAAGTCTTCTTGGCCAGTCAACATCTTTACCCTGGCACCTCATAGACATCTCCTCATACCAAAATGTCACAGGCTATGTGAGCACACACTACCAAGCTTCCCTTGTTCTCAGCCAAGAGACCTCTTCCCAATTAGTAGTTAAACTCCTCAAGATGGCTGCCGGTTTTGGATCGTCCTTAGATGGATTACATCACAAGGTCAGCATTATTTATTTACACCTATTATAGACACACTTCTCATCTGTTTATTTCTGTGATCTGGACGCACTGTTTACTTTTTCCGTTAGGACATGACCTTAAAGTGCCAAGCTTTCCTCCGTCTGATGGTGCAGTTCCTGACTTCTCTGGATCAGAATGGTAACATCAGTCTAGCCTCGCTAGAAACCGAGATGGAGAGGCTTTTGGAGTACATTGTCATTTTCAACCCACCTGGTAAGAGGATTAGGCTTTTCATAACTGGGG
This sequence comes from Silurus meridionalis, assembly GCF_014805685.1. NCBI lineage: Eukaryota > Metazoa > Chordata > Actinopteri > Siluriformes > Siluridae > Silurus > Silurus meridionalis. The sequence goes on along the minus strand of NC_060910.1, from coordinate 12,721,214 downwards.
TTATTAAGTGTCATAGCCGAGTTTAACTCTGTGTTTACTTTAATGTGATTTATTGCAATATTTCATGTAATAAAATGGATTGACTCTTGAGACCCCTGTTTAAGCATTATTGTTTTCCATCAGAAACGGACCTTCAGCAGAGACACATGGCCACCTGCAGTCTGTTTGCTGAGATGTTGACCCTACTGAATGGAGCAAGTGTGTCCACAGCGGAGCAGCTTGGCACAAAACTTTATTCCTGGGTAGAGAAAAAGGCTCGAAGTCCCCTGGTGTTGCCTCTACTCACTGCTGCTTGCAGATGCCTGGCCTCTGTGCGCCATATGACTCGCACCTCTGAGGCCTGCATACTATCCTATTTTACGGATGGTAATTTTCTCCCAACTAATTATGAAATATCTTTTTAACACTGTAAAAAAAATGACTTTTTGTGTTATCAAACATTTCTTACAAATCAGCAGTGTGTCATATTTTCTTTAATTTGGTTATTTCTTATTTGTTGGATCTTTATAGGTGGCTGTGTGGATCAGTACTCTGGCTGGGGGCCGATTCTGGGTTCTCTTCAGGTTCCTGAACTCACCGTGGAGGACTTCATCCAGGAGAGTCTGGCCCTCGGCAGCTACCTCACACTCTACGTCTACATCCTTCAAAAGCTCAACATGGAGCAAACGCTATTTAATGAGAAAAAGACTTTGATGTTGCTCAACTCATGGATCCACCACGTTTTTCCAAAGTAGCTATGTTCACCTTTGTTTGCTATAGATTGAGCAATATGCATTTTCAGCATTGTTGAATGAATTTACTGTATGTTATGTGAGTATGATTATATATACATTATTACAGTGGTAAAGCAGATGAAGCCAAGGTGTTCCTGTGGTGGCACAAAGCCTTGCACCTGCTACAGGTCCAGGTGGATCAGGGGGACCCTTGTGGATTAGACACTCTAGTGCTCTCCATGATATCCTTTCAGAACCAGCTAGCCCAGCTGGGAGAGGAGAGGATCAACTCAGGCATCCTGGGAGCCATCGGCCTTGGACGCAAGTCACCGCTTTCAAACAGGCAAGATGCGTTTTAATTCAGTAATTTAAAATAGCGATGTTGCTGCACACTAGTGGACATTTTTTGTTTTTGTTTTTTTACATGGGGGGTGTATTTAAAAGGTTGCTATTGTTGGCAGCTGACAGGATCAAGATATTTCATGTTGGAAAAGTAATAAAGTGACTTAAAAATATGACTTTTGTTTTATAAAAAAAAAGTGATACTCTTTAATTTTATGCTTTGTGTAATGCTTTTAGGGTGTGACAATGAAATGAACTGAACTGTAACAAGGAGTGGATTCATGTTTTCTATACACACACACCATAAAATGCTTAAAAATAGGTTTGAGTAGATCTGGTGGTCAATTTCTAAAGTAAATGTAGAGAAATACTTTATATGGTTTAACTGTTTCCACGTCCATTTTTCCAGATTTCGAGTTGTTGCTCGTAGCATGTCAGCATTCCTTCTGGTACAGGTGCCTTCAGAAAGCCAGTTACGCATCCACGCAGGAACAGAGCTGCAGCTCTCCTTGAAAGCCCAACAGGTTAGAGCTTCAGGTTCAAGTGCTGGATAGACAGAGGTGCAATAAGTCTATTTTTCTGCAGGTTTTTATTTTTGTTTTTTTTTGTTTACTATGTCTATTGTAAGTTTTACTGTACCTTAACCCATTGTGATATTTTATCTTTATTATATCTTTACAGACTAGTTTACAGAGCAGAACACAATCAGATCAGCCTGCTATTTATACTGATAAACATGTGCTAGTGAAATTTCAAAAGTTTCATTCTCACTGCAGATTTATTTTGTTTGTTTCTTCAGGCTGTGACATTCCTGGAGGCCATGTTGAGTAATAAGCAGTATTCGGAGATGCAGCAGACCTTAAACCAAGTCTGTCAATTTATCAGATACCCAGGTCACTGTCTGCGTGACAGCAACCGCCTTTTATCCCTGCTTGTCAACTCGCTGTACCCAGATCTGCATTACCTGGACATCATGCGCTAGTGAGGTCTGAATCACAGACTTATCAACCAAGTGCACTGGAAAGCGAGCACAGCAGGCTGTAACTGAATCATTTGTGCTTTAAGGGAGGTTCGTACCTAAAAAAAAATTGTCTGTAAGGTAATCCAGAAGTGTGTAATGGTGTTTTCCTCACTCCCATTTAGCACCTGCCTCTCTTTTCATCTTTCCATTTTTTTTTTCATTAGTTTTTCTTCATTGAAATCAGTCATCAGAACAATTCTCAAGCCTTAACTGAATGTTCCCTGTACTGGACTGATGATGTATACAGATGTTCTACAAAACTTTAAATTCTTTACCAGACACCATCAGTATTTAATTTCACCATTTTCCTGCAGTGAAATGGACAAGATTTTGGCCAAACCTGAGAGAAAAAAAATATGATTTTTCTCTGTCAATCAGAGCCTTGAGTTAGATTTGATAGTACTGTGTAATGGAATTGAATCATAGTTGTGTAAAATTGCCTCTTTATGTTTGAATCACTAACTAATGTGGTGATTTAGGGCCAAATAAATGCCAAACCTATCGTGGCAGTCATAGTGGCAATTTCCAAAACTGGAAAAACTGAATAATGCAGTTCCCTGAAATGCAGGTGACAAATTTCAACATGTGCTACAGATTCAGCTCTAGTATGAGATGTATGTACAGATGTTGTTATTAATCTAGCATATTGTAGGTTTATATGTTTTTCGGAGTAGTCATGAAGGACATACTAGATTACTAAATGAAGTGAAATGGAATGAGTTACCTCACGTATATGTTTCACGTTCAGATTTCATCTTGCTCTGGTTTGTAGTAAGTAAATACTATACGAATTCACAACTGGTGAAGAGGTTTAGGATAAGCTTGTTTTTGCCACATGAATTATTCAGCACTTTAAAGACTTGGGGAAACATTGTGTTATGCTGGATGCAGTCAGAAGTCTGGATGCAGTTCATAAAGATATCATGCAGACTTTTAAGATTTTCAGTAGTGTGTTTTAATACCTTTTCTGTTTTATTCTTCGAACTAGATTTTATTTAAAACATTCATAATTGAAATTTAAAGATTGTTATATTTATGCTGATGCACTTTTATGTTTGATGAATTGAACTTCCTTTGGATGAGAGGAAATAAAATTGAGGTGATGGAAAAGGTCCTTTATGTTTGTCAAGAATATTTTCGATTTGTTAATCGCAAGATGTATTGTCATGGTTTATTTTCAGCTTCAGCTGCTCTCATCTAAAGAAAAAGGTGCCCATGGTTTTATGAATAAACTGATCTAACATGTTACAAGTTCAAGTTATCGATTAAAAAGTGTCAGTTACAGATAAAGTTTCTATAATTCAAGTGTATTTTGGGATAGACATTTGTTCCGAGACACATTGATAGCAAGAAAAGGTGTTTTATACAAATCCATTGCAAACCTGGTGGAGGGCTGGGACTGGTGCAGAAACAATCCAGAGCTATGTTATGTTTGGGGAACAGTAACGAAATTTAGATTGTAAAGACCTTACTGTCATGAACACATTAAATTTGCAAGCGAGGACTGCTATTAGGATCCCAGCAACAAACTGTGCAGCTCTGGTGAATGTAATGCCCAGGAGGATTGAGTCAGTACTAAATAACAATGGAGCCTACACAAAATACTGCCACTTTGGACACAGATCACTTGAGGTGGACTCACTTTTGTTGCCAGCTATTTAGAAAATAATTGCTGTATGTTGTGTTCTTTTTAGAGGACAGTACATCTGTACTGCTAAACAAGCTGCACATTAACTACTCTAAAACTAGTCTTTATATAGTATTGTCACTTGACAAGATCTACCCAAATGGCTACTGAAACGTGCGGGGTGCACTCACTTTATTACACTGTAATATACCATATTACACTGACATAAACACAACATATTACACTGTCATTATTTCTTTTTACAAAAATAAAACCAAAATGGAGAAGCCATGTGTAAAAACACAAAGTACAACTTATGATACAGTAAATTTAAAATAATTGTGTTCTTAATACATCGGTCTTCCATACAACTGAGGATTTTTGGCTCATTCTTCTTTAAAATGTTGCTTCAGACCATTGAGGTTTGCAGACATTTGTTTATGCGCAGCTCTCCTAAGGTCCTACCACAGCTTATCAGTCAGGTTGGGGTCTGGTCTTTGACATGGCCATTGCAACATTGATTCTGTTTTTTTTTTCAGCCATTTTGTTGTAGATTTGCTGGTGTTCTGGGATTCTGTTGCATGGCCCAGTTTTAGCCAAGCTTTAGCTGTCAGGCAGATGACCTCATATTTGACTCTAGAATACTTTGGTATACAGAGGAGTTTCTGGTGGAATAAATGACTGCAAGTTAGTCCAGTAAAAAGCTCACATCATCACCCCTTCACCACCGTGCTTGACAGCTTGAGGAGGTATTTGTGCTGATATCCTCTGGTTGTTGTTTTTTAGATAGAAGATGCTTTCTTTTCTACCGGCAATCCTTTCAAACAAATCATAAACTTTAACATTTTCCATGCTAACTGAGACCTATAGAGTCTAAGATGAAACTCTTGGGCTTTTTTTGCAATTTCTCAAAGCATTGCACGGTCTGACGTTTGGGGGAATTTGCTGGCCATCCTGGGAAGATTGCAGCAACTGTCTTGAATGTTTTCCACTTGTTATTAATCTTTCTCACCGTAGAATAATGAAATGTATTTAATTTGAAAATGTGGAAAAGACTGGAGACCCCTGCAGTAAGGGTATACTGTTTTTTTTCCACACATGACTTTTTCATTTTGGTTTTATTTTTGTACAATAAAAAAATGACTAATATGTCATGTGGTGTTCATCTGAGGTTGTATTATTTACCTTATTTTAAAACCTGATAAAGACTATATGTTTACTATAACGTGAACATCCATAGAAACATAGCCAGAACTGCACAATTATACCTGGAATTTATATTCAAAGTTCCTGTATGTTGACATGCAGTTAACATATTTGGAATTGTTTAAAGATCTGATCCTGCTTCTCTAATAGAGGCTTAACGATCTGTGTTGGCTTTCCAAAAAAATATATAAAAAAAAGCTTTGTCACCTCTCCAGGGCTCTGTAGGACACTTGGATAAGACTGGATGCACATTGTGACTGTTATTGGCACTGTATGTGTCTTCTTCGTTTTTTGCCATGATTTTTGAAGTCACGTGTGCAATTGTTAATGTAAAAGTGAATAGCCTTAGGCCATGTCTCTCAAATGTGTAAAAAATATAAAAACTTATTTTTGCTTTCCCTGTAATAAATATTACAGCTGGTTACTTAAATGTACATGTACAGTTTACAAGGTTTAGATTACAAGTAATTAATATATCACATATATACTACATATATATAAATCATGTCTAGGAGGCCAGTGTTAAATGTTGTGACATGGAAGAGCCTGCAACTCATCACTGTATTACCCTATACCTACAGTGCTCAGGTTATTTAATGATTCACAGGCAAGCAGTCTGATGACTGGATTGAATTATGAAGCAAAATTATGTACAATAGTAACCAAACAGCCAAACCTTGAATTTGTCAGAATGCAAACTGAGGGAACAATGTATAGCCATGCCACGTTTACCGTCTTTGCTCTGGTTGCTACGGTGATGTGAATGACTGCAATCCAGCGAAAACTATACTTTTCTGGTCTTGATGAATCGCTACGAGTCTGGATCCCTTGACATCCAGCAAATTCAATCTGCAGCTCAGAACAGCAGTCTGGTGGCTTGATGCTATATCTTGTTGTTTGGCAAAAACGATAAAATGTCACAAGAAATCTTTGTTTATCTGCAGCCATGGTAAACTTTTGAAATCATACATCTTATCTCCTATATGTGAAGACGTATAAGGTTGTTAAGGGAAACCTGATAACACCCCTCAGATACCGCGTCCAAGGGATGGATATCTGTAAAAATGTCAATTCTCTTTACTCATAGACTTAGAAATGCTAGTCAGACTTGTCTTTCACTTTAGGAAGTTATGTGATGCAGACTGCACCCCCCACCATCTTGGTTGCTATGGTTTTCTAATTTCTTTAGACAGCAGATGGGAGAGTGTGTGATGAATGTCCAGATTCTGTTCTTTTTTTTCACCGTCACGTCTCTCTCTTCACTTGTGACTCAGCACTATGTGTGAAGTCGACAGCTCAGTCTAGCACCTTTAACAACCTTCAGTGCGCCAGACCCAAACATTTAAACACATTACCGTCGTCTGATGCTCAATATAAAGCTCTGTATTGGTTTGTGTTGTTGAGATTTGGCCTTAACAGTTTACCATTGTACCATTGTGAGCAACCATTGTATGGCAGCAGTGAGAACAAAACACATGTTTATATATAAATTAGAAAAGCTTTGTCGAAGGTTTTTCTCGGTTGATCAGAGGTTCCCAACCCTGGGTTTTTGAGTTATTGTCCTACACATTATCTACACAGGGTTATTCTTTTCATGTAATATACCCATTTCAACTCATCATGGTCAATTGATAACTAATGATTAGTTGATTCAGGTGTTTTGGGAGCACAAAAAAAACAACAGCCTGGTCCTGGAGAGGGTCTTTCGGGACCAGGGTTGCTTTTTTGATGTGAGCTACAAAGAAATCTTTTCTTTTCTTAAGATTTAAAAACTAATTTGTAAGCAGAGCAAACAGCAATTCAAGAAAAACTACTGTGGTCTGTTATTTTTTCTCAGAAAAAGGTAAGTTCTTTCTGCTGTTCTTCTCTGAAAATGTACTTTGGTGCTTACGAAATGTCTGAGAACTAGGAGCAAAGGGAAATCAGAAATGCTGAAAAGCAGGTACAGAGCTTTGTGTTTGGGTTTTTTTTAACTCAACAGTGAAACATGTTCAGTTAATCTGTACTGCATACAGTCTTGGAATTAAATTCAATTCTTATTTTGTATATAGAGCCTTGAATAATGGAAATTCAGACAGGGGTACAACTGCACTTTGCTTAGGGGTTTGCAAGATCACGGTTGGCCCCCACACCCAAAATAAGAGGGGCAAATGCAAGAATAAAAACACTACATGCAATAACACCCCCATGTGCAGAGCCCCTATGCACTGCATATACTGCATAGCCCATTTTCGCGCCTCTGCATATAGACAAAAAGTTGTAGTTGAAATGTTTTCCCCCTAATTAGTTAAGAGGGGAATACCTATGAATGCCACTATATTGTCTGTTGTTTGGGTGGATAATGGAAGTGTAACTTCCAGTTAAATGAATACACAGATGTAACTGTGTACATCAATAATGACCAATAATTGTGTATAAATGTATCCGTTTGAAGTTTACAGTGCAACATTCTTGGGAGTTTTTAAATGAGTTTATCTGAGGAGAGAGGAGCCCTAAATAACTATCTAAAAAAAACTTTAGGAACACCGTAGGCTTTAATCGTTATTTTTATATCAATAACACATTATATAGCAAAGTTATCTGAATATATTTCATGAACAACAGAAAATCTAAACCTAATCTAAATCTAATTTCAAATGGACATTTGGTGCAACCCAGATGAGGACGGGTTCCCTCTTGAGTCTGGTTCCTCTCAAGGTTTCTTCCTTATGCCATCTCGGGGAGTTTTTCCTTGCCACAGTTTCTCATCAGGGACAAACTTACTTACAAAGAACATATTTACTTTTAATCACCACATTATCTGTGTAAAGCTGCTTTGAGACAATGTTCATTGTTAAAAGCGCTATACAAATAAAAATGAATTGAATTGAATTGAATTAAACAAAATTATCACAGCAATATCTGAAATTAAAGTGCACCTTCTCTTGACATCTTGGATTTTGTCCAAAACTGGCCCCTCTAGATAAAGATAATGCCCCTCTAAATGATGTCCATTCAACACCAAATTTGGTATACATCATCTTTAGAACAAACTGGACAAAATACTTTATTATTTTAAACAAAACACCTGTAATTGGTTAACGATTCTGCCTGTGTAGCTGCCAAATAGAAAAAAATACTTTGTCAGCAATGGCTTTGTGCACTGACACAAAACTTTGTGGGCATCTTCAAGGCTCTTCCTCATTCGAATATTTCTTTTTGTGAAGAGAATTCCACCAGTATCTGTGGTCAACAGTGTGGGGGCTTGGCCCCTAGAAATGCTAATTATTATTATTATTGTTGTTGTTGTTGCTAATACTGCTACTAGTACTACTATTACTACTACTATAAATTGTAAGTTGTTAATGTTACTAAGCCTGCTAATTACTAAATCTATCTTCGCATTGGCATACTCTGCAGTGTTACATCTTTCTAAAGCCCCTCATAAAGAAATAGAGACCCATTTCCTCTCAGCTAAGACCAAAAATAAGAGAATAAATCCACTGTTTTGGAGTGTCTTATGTAAATTCAACATGTAGCTTTAAATCCCATACACTGGATTTCCCTACATGCTGGAGGGAATTAAGTTTTTTTTTTTTATTAGTATGCATAAGGCAGTGCAGCTCTAACATCTCCTCAGCAACGGCCCTGTGAGGGTAGCTGTAGTGCAATACTGAGATCCATCTCTGTTTGAACTTTGGAAATTAGCGCTCGTCATTGCGGATTTTTTCTCATTTGGGTTGAGAAACAGCCCACAGTCAAAAATCCCGAGGCAGCAGCAGTCCTGTGGGCAGCAACTGAAGATTTGCTCCACTTTACACCTACACGGACATCCGTGTATGTGTCATGGAACCTGACACACTCATAGCCTTTTCAGATGTTGCCTAACAAACAATAAATGGAAATATCTATCTATCTATCTATCTATCTATCTATCTATCTATCTGTCTGTCTGTCTGTCTGTCTGTCTGTCTGTCTGTCTGTCTGTCTGTCTGTCTGTCACTTATATCAGTATCTACAGAGTGCACCTATAGGGAATATATGTTGACATTGACATATATATTGATATGTATTGCCTTTTTTAACATCATTGCAACTTTTTTATCTCTTATTTATGTCTTTAATCAACCTTTTATCATTACTGATTGCTTTAGATTGCTGAAGGGACTATACTATATTTTAGAATTTTATATGGAGACATTTAGTTGCTCATGGTTGATGAGTGACATTGTGGATGTAAAGAAGGTTGCTGAGTTATATATTGTTTTAATAGAAGAAAAGTACCATGTAAATGACTGTCAGGTATTTGAGTAGGTGTACGCAACTTTCCGTTTGCACTTTACTGGTTTGCTTCATCAACATGCCAGTGGTTTATGTCTTCTAGGAAAATCCGTGCAGTAGAATTAGAGCATGATCAAATGGAATTCAAAATAGCAATGTGATTGGATCATTCAGTACATGGCTTAATCATAACATGCCATATTGCAATGTCCCAACGACTGTGTAAAACCTTCCAAGAGGATATTTATTTCAAGTGAACACTGGCAGCTTGGATATTTGCAACAGGGAAAAGCCAGAGTTTTAAGATAGCACAACCTAGTGTCATTCTTCATTTAGGAAACGTTGTAGTGAGTAACGATGACAATGATGCACCTGCTGGGTTTTCTTTTTGTGTGTGTGCAGTGAATATATCTGATCTGCCCTGAGCTTAAACTGAGTCTCAGTGTTCATGTTGTTCACTTTGCTGATTGAGTGCCAACTATCTAGCTTATAACCCAGTAGTTTCTCTCTCTCTCTTTTCTCTCTCTCTCTCTCTCTCTCTCTCTCTCTCTCTCTCTATCTATCTATCTATCTATATCTATATATATATATATATATATATATATATATATATATATATATATATATATTTACATTCAAATACATATAAAAATGAAAAGAAAACTTTGAGCAACATTCACCAAATCTTACAAGAAGCAGTCCATAACCTTCCTAAACATTTCTTGATGCTATACTATTGTTTTGGATTACAGAAAATACTAAACTCATTCACATGGTTCCCAATTGGACACTCAATCACATGTCATGCAACTGTAATGAGAGTTGTTAAACATGTATGCACATATCAACATTGTCTTCTCTACAATACTCATGAACACATGATCTGCTTCTCACCTTTAGAGAAATCTGACCTGAAACAGAGAAATACAAGTGTCTATAAAGTAAATGAGTTCTTCCACATGCTCATGCCCAATCAGTCATACTAGTCTTTAGAAATGTCTTAGAATGTGAATACTACAAGGCTAAACTGCAGTTAACAATTTTTTTTAATTAATATGGTTTATTTTTACTTGTGTTTGTCAGGAATTGACAACTTGTTATAGGATCAAATGTATTTCTTACCTTTTTTATGTTTCTCTTTTTTTTCTCCAAAATATAGGAACCTGATAATTCCCACAAAGCAGCTCAAAGATAACCGTGATTGGCCATTGTTGCTGTGATTGATAGGAAAGAGAGTGTGTCATTCCTCCCACCCAGTAAACACAGCCAGTTTTGTTCTTTTGGTTCTTGGCTACAGACGGCTGTGGTTTCAACCTGAAAGATCTCCAATAGACTGAAGGTTTTTCTTTTGTATTTCTCTGGAGTAATATTGAAATACAGTTTTATTTCTAAAAACCTGCTCACTAGCCAATTTTGCTCCAAGCAACCATGCACCATTAAATATTCCAACTAAAACTAGCTATGTTGCAAGACTTGTATAGAAGAGATTGATTGATTGATTGATTGATTGATTGATTGATTGATTGATCAAATGGTTCATTGAATCACACCTGATTAAGGAAGTATAGGCCTAAGATCAATATTTTCTATTTGTAGCTCTAAGCAAATAGCACTTACACCCAAACTTTATGATGTGTCATACATTTGTCTTTGCATCCAAAAACCTACCTTTAACTGTCCTTTTTACAAAGAGGTGCACACAGCATCAAATATTCTTGTAACACTGCATTATGTGTTCACTCTAATACCTCATTTTAGTTCAAGCTCTCAGCCAGATAATGGGCTCTAAGGGCCATGGCATTTTCAGTGAAAAAAACAAGCAGGCGTCTTTGGTGGATTATATAACATCTAATAACAAAGGAACTTGACTGTAGGTAGGAAAAATGCGGACTAGTCTGTCAAAAGGGGTGTCTACCGGAGAATGACTGTGAACACTATTCCATTTTTCTGTGTATATTGCATTGTATCTGTTTTTAAAGACTCTTTATTCACACTGTGATTAACTAACCCTTATTATATATGTACTGCCAGTCGGGTAGATGAGTCACCCACAGTAGGATTTACATGATTTCAGTAGGTGGTACCCCATCAGAAAACTCTTACTGGATATACTGTGCATAACTACTTTGACACAGCCTTCTCTCCCACTCTTTGCGCTTTTCTTTCAGTCTAGGCTGAGTCACAATGGCTCTGTGGTGCAAAAGGATAAATACTACTTTACTCACAGCGACACACTCACGCCAACAATGGTCATTACTGCTATAAGCTTTAGGGAATGATTTGTGTTTTTTTAGTAATTGTTCACTGTTTCTGGGTATGTTTCTAGTTACTAAGTCACCTAGTGCAACATAACTAAACAAACATACATGTGCAAATGAGTGAAGTAATTTCTACTCTGGTCATAGACTACTCCATACAGTAACAGCTTAACAGTGTTCATGCATTAGGCCGAACTATCATCCACATTTTTACGAATGTTTTATTTTTCAAAGGGACTTACAAATGAGGTGGAAAATAACAGAAGTTTAAGGATTTTGCTTCAGGAGTCAACCAAAATTGGTTGACTCCTAACTCTTCACCATCTTCACCATCTCTTCACCATCTCAAATGCCTTCTTCAAAACCGATATGTCACTAGATGCATTTGACTAAATGCAATGGACATCCTAATTGAACTTTTTCACTTGTTTTGACAAAAGGGATACTTTCATATTCTTTTTATGCGATAGCATTCAGATTTCCGGAAACTGTTTTGTGAAATAAAAAATTTGAGAAATTTGTAGACACTGGTAAAGCATAGAGAAAAATACTTATTAGAACCAAATCTGTACCCATAACACAATCAGGTGGACAAATGGCAACAGGGCAAAAACCTAAAAACGTAATGACCAGAACTGTTGATAAAACTCTCTGCAAGAATTCAAAAGGACAAAGCAAAATTGTGCTTAGTTTCATAAATATCTTCTAATAATTACCTCATTTACCTCAACTTCATCTACAGTAATTTCAAGATGTTTAAGCTTGCAAACATAAATTTATGGATTGTGACAAAACAAACAGTTAAATTATAGGTAGAGGAGATGAGTGTAAGAAATGAGGAGCATACATGTGAATACCACAACAATTTTGATGTCACACAGCTTAATAATTACAGAGGAAAGTATGAAATTGCCAATGACTTAAGAAACATAGAATTACTAGGTGACATGATCATAACAAGAGCAAGTGCTGCAATAAACACTGCATAGATGAAATAATAATAATTGTTGGTGGACATTTGTGAAGCTTGTAAAAACCTCATGGGGGGAATTCACAAGTCCAGTCTCTCTCATTACTAATGCTGGCGTAGAGTTGTTGAACAGCTGCTGTGACAAGATCATAAAATACAACAGGAACTGGGAATACCCTTCGTGTGTACTCCTGCTGTTGGTGTGATGCTAATGCCAGATCCTGACAAAATGTATCAGTGTCTTTCATTTTGTTGCATTGTGTCTAATATATGCAACGAGTTCATACATTTAAACCACATCGTATGCAAAATGAATTGAATCTCTTAATTGAAAGTCAAATCTAAATTTTAATGTAATGAAGCATAAAGTTATGAAAGTGCAATAATGCAGATGTGATTCGTAGAGACCAGAGCAATGGCTTTCAAGCAAGATGCTTTTTATTGTTTACAAAATCACAACCCACACAACTAATACTAGTAATATTTATTGTTGAGGTTATTGTCGAGATTTCCCTGTTGGATCAGTCACTCAAAGTAAATTTATTACTATTGAAAAAATGTTTTGAATGATGAAAATGAAAGATTCTAGTGGTGTAAAAATGTATATTATTAAAGTGGTGTGTAAAGAGATTAGCAAGATGATTTTCTTTTCTACCTCAGTTAATCATTTGTCAATTCATAGAAGGTTTAATTCAGAAGTTCAAGACACATATCAATCAGATAAACATGCTCCCGAGGTTCCAGTGACCACTGTTCCTGCCCCTCTTCCCTCCGTGGATCTTCCCACTTCGTCCAGGCCTGCCTCTGGATATTGTTCTCTTCGATTGGAGGCCACTCTGTGCAGCTTGGGACGGTTTCTCATCAATGCCTTGGGAGGTTCCATGGAATTCTGGAGTAAGATCGGGAGCTTTGAGGATGGATTGGACTGTAGTTAATGTCAACAGTCTCCTACATTGACTCAGGACTACAGTTTGCTTCTGATCACCATCACTGTACCCGCAACTTTGTTTATCCGCAATAAATGGACATTCAGTGAAAACCAGATGAGGATGGGTTCCCTCTTGAGTCTTGTTCCTCTCAAGGTTTCTTCCTTATGCCATCTTGGGAAATTTTTCCCTGCCACAGTCGACACCGGCTTCCTCATCAGGGACAAACTTACACTTATAAAGAAGATATTCATTTTTTATCACCACATTATCTGTGTAAAGCTGCTTTGAGACAATGTTCATTGTTGAAAGCGCTATTCAAATAAAAATTAATTGAATTGAATTGAGATGCACCAAATTACAACAGATTTAGTGGTATCATTCAGTTTTGAAATTGCGTCATAACTTGCCACTCCTTATGTGTTCTCTTAATTTAAAGATCAGAAATAACCTTTTGGCTGTAATAAATAGGCAAATTATTATTGTACACAGTTAAACAATGGGTTCATAAAGGAGACATGTCATTTGTTTTACACTGGCAAGTGTTCCAGCTGCACTGTAAGATTTTAATAATTGGTTAAACTTAAAAACAAGTTCATCTTGACTTAAAAATCAGAAGTAAGTTTAACCGGAAGATAACCTTTGTGTCAAGTCATAAAATTGTAGTCAAGACTTACAAACTAGAGCTCAACATCTGAAACTTGTCATGACAACTGGAGTTTATGATAACAAATAAGTTCACATATCTTTTTGAGGCCTTCATATATTACAGTGTGGCTGCAAAACAAGAGATCCTTGTAATGTACTTTTTTTACTCTCTTGCTTATTTTTCTTATTTTTCTTCTCCAGTTCCGTTTTTTTTTTTAATGTATAGCGCTTTTAACAATGGACATTGCTCAAAGAAGCTTCAAGAGCTTATGAAATTGGAATGCATAGGTTTACTGCCTATTTGTTTGTTCATTATAAGATCATCCATAATGAGCGAGCCAGTGGCGATGACGACCAGGATAAACTCTCTGAGATAGTTTGAGCAAGTAATCTTGAGAGAAACCAGACTAAAAAGGGAACCAATTCTCATCTGGGTGGCACCAAATGTCCATGATTGTTTGATCATTGTTGGGGTGCAAAACTGTTTCCTTATAGTTCCTCTCCTCCTTCTTCTCTTCCTCTCTCTCTCGCTATCTCTCTTTCTGCAGAGATCTCTGTGACGTGCTAGACACAACCGAACCAAATTTGTCTTTATTTCCTTCTCTCCACAGGATTTCCTTACAGAATTCATTGCTTGGGAGAAGGAACAGGCAGCTGGGTTGTCAGTTTTCACTAAATGTTCTTACCTCCCTTAAAAAAAAAAAAAAAAAAAACAGATCAGTGAGTGTTGTACACCATAATGCACATTTTGAAAAGTATTTACAGATGATGCATGCGGATAAAAAAGATGAAAGACTTCAGCCCATGTGAAATGTGATGCTGTGCTCTGGAGGCGGCTCATAGGGAATCACTGTAGCGCCCTGGACCGGTGGGCGTGGCCAAGCCAATGGAGTTCCATTTCCGAACAGCGGCAGCCGCCAGTCAGCAGAGCGTCGCTCGGACACGGTAAGGCGCGCGACTGTTTCCTTTTGACCGGTTTTTCACGCGATTAACATCATTAATGACCGCTTTGGGAGCGATATAGGGTGTTGAAACAGATCTAATCAGAAATGTGCGGTTCAGGTTTCGTGACTACTGCAGCGTCAGGGATGTCGAGGAAAGGAGTTAATCTGTTATAGGCGATTTCTTATTTATTAATGAAGATCATTGTCATGTTCATGCTCAGATGGCTTTTTTTTTTCAACATGATCTCCTTCTGATCACAATGAATGGACCCGTTACGTATCCTGAACAATTTTTCCTCTGAAAATTGCGGTTTTTATTGTAAGAGCTTAGTGAAATGTCGTGGTGCTCACTGGAATATGTATAAATAGATCATATGTATATGCATGTATAAAGTGTCATATGATCATGAAAATCATAAAACCATATATACGTCGGTAATCATTTAGGAGTTAAATCACTAAAATAATATTTGTATTTTCCGTTCATTTGGTTATTATAGATATTTATAGGCCTGTGTGCATTTGACTGGGCTTTTGTCTGTCTCCTGTGCTGCCTGGTTAAACAGCAAGAACGAGGACACTCCGTCCCAATATTTCGCAATCACTGAGGAATACCGGGTGAGCACGAGACTCTTATGATTGTGACGTCACCCACTTTGATCCGTCACCGACCGATTTCCCTCTTCATCACTGTCGGTGTCACCACATGACATCCTACTTTATGTAAGAAGGACAAACTGTCCGAGCTTGGAGTAAACCCCCGCTATGTCCTGCAGACACTGCAGTTTTCCATCCTAGTTTGGCTTAAAATCATGGCACAGATTTTTGTCACACTCTCCAATCAGAAAACCATCCCGTCCTTATTTTTCCATTTAGACACCAATTTAGGGCGTGCACAGATCTCACAAAACTGGGTAGAGGATTATACTTGGTACTTTAATACTGCTCTGATATGGACATCTTCACAGTAACCAAGCTGATTTTTTTATGCATGCTTTGTTGGCACGTTAATTGAAACAGGAGTGATGACAGCAGGCTTTGTGGACAATTTGTGAAGAGTTCTCTGTTAGATGTGTATCAGTCAGCACCTCACACATGCAGCTGAAACTTTGTCAGTGACTCTCTCAATTCCGATTCGACACCAGTCTTAGCAGTTCAAGGTATTAGACTAATTAGACTGAGAGTTTAGAAACTCGGACACGTTGCCTGCTGGTTGCTTAAGTAACCTGCCCTAACAAATTCGAAAATTTCATCAAGCGTTGATATAAAACACCGTTACCTGTGACTTTAAAGCTGTAGAATAATTGACCAAATTCTTTTTTTCATAATTCAAGGTAGATGAAAACTGTTATGTGTCTAATTCCACAATCGATGCTCTGTTTAACTCAAAACAAAGTCCAAGTTGTGATAAAAAAATGATTATATTTCTGATTTAATGATGATGGTCTAAATCCTGTAATTGCTTCATATATTGCTTTTTTCCAAAAGCAATGACAATCTATTTATATTCTGTATGCCATTTTAATGGTTGAAGGCTAACCTGTCCTTCCCATTGCCCCTTAGCAGAAAAGGCTGGTTCCTGAAGGACATTATCATCTAAGCTATGGGCAAGGATTACTACAAAATCCTGGGCATTCAGTCTGGTGCCAATGAGGAGGAGATCAAAAAGGCCTACAGGAGGATGGCCCTCAAGTTCCATCCAGATAAAAACAAGGATGCTAATGCGGAAGAGAAATTCAAAGAAATAGCAGAGGCATATGAAGTCCTGAGTGACCCGAAGAAGAAAGCTATTTATGACCAATATGGAGAGGATGGTAAGTGGCACATGATTTTTCCAAGAGCTTATGTGGTTTTGCACTATGACATTTGACATCCCAGTGTCAAAAGCAGTAATAATACAATATATCTTTTATAACTATTGTAATACATATTATTTTTAAGCATCATTGTGCCATATATTTATTTGAAAGATGTTGAAGATTGAAAATTTTAATTCAGGATCACAACTAAAATTGATGTCCTTTCAGGACTGCCTATAAAAGCAAGATATCTATGGCATATACCTTTGTCCTGTGGCCTACATTGCTGTATCTTTCCCTGGTTGTATACATACTAGGAATCCTGCCAGAATGACTCATCTATATTTAGAGAGCTATATATTCTTCTTTTTTAGATGTAAGCTGTTGAATCTTTTGGGGATATAATGAGGTTTGTTCTTCTGTATCCTATGTGAAATATACAGGTTGCTGTAAGAAATTTGCAGACTATTTTTTTTTTATCCTTGATTATTGACTTTAAAGTTTTCCAGACTGTTTTTTAGGCACATGCCATTGCAGATAACATCCCACAGTTCGATATTGCATGGCTCTCTGGGGACTCATCACTAGTTTTAAGATTGTTCATCTTGAATATCTTTGCATCTTATATATAATACAATTAAATTGGACTTATTTCACATATGGGTGTTTCAGTGCATTGTTGGGTTGGTCTCATCCCTTAATGATTTGGAAGAGTATTCTGATTTCTGAAGTGTATTTCAAGGGAAGACAAATTAAATATTAAATATATACAAATATAATATTTAGAGTGGCCCTATATTCTATGTGGAAGAAAAAGAGTTACACTAAACAGAAGTTAGCTGGTATTCATTTTGTGGACCTTGCAGAAGCTTCATTACTTGTAATACAAAATGTAATGTCATTTTTATAGTTGCAAGAACATAACACTAGCCAGAGGGAGCTTCCATTGCCACATTGGCATTATTTTCTGTTTCCACTGATTGAACTTACATTTTAACATGTAAATGCATAGTGACCAATTTATGCCTGCTAAAGGACAAGAATAGAAGTAAGGTAGGCTGTTTATGACAGATAATGTCTGTGTACTGTACTCATCTGTCTAAATGTGTGTTGTCTTTTCCCAGTATCCAAAATAGAAAGAGAGTGACACACACTCTTGGCAGGCTCCTTGCTAGAGAAGTATGAGCAGTTGCAACCAAATCAAATTTAGGTGCAGAGTTAACTGACATTTGCTAATTAGTGTTCTGAAATAGCTAATCTGCAAAATGATCACCTAAACTACAACTATAAAATGTGTACAACTGGCTTTACAGAACCTATGTCATATAGAAATTATATAAAAACATAAAAAAATAAAATAAAGAATTGAAATCCGTCTTAATTCACATACATATATTTTGTTCATAAAGAGAAATTAAACAGTGTGGGATGTGTTGTTAATACTCAGATAATGTAGAATTCCTTGAAATATTAGGTGTTTAAAGATTAAAGATTAGGTGTCAAAGACTTTTGCACTCAGTGGTTACAGCTTAGACTATGCAGCAGCAGGTTGAGAGCCATCAGACGCTGCTGCAGTTTTCATGTGAGGGCTGAAACATTCTTTGAAGACAAAACCATTTGTCTTTTACTCACTGTGGTTGATTTGAAATTTCCGAACCAGTGTTTTGCAGGACACAAATGTTTAGCATTAATTAGTAAATCACATTGAACAGAAGGTTGAACCCTGTGGTACACCGTTAAAAAAAAAATGTACTGCCTGTATTGCCCAAGGGATGGCAATTTATTTAACATATACAGACAAAACATATACATCAAATATAGATGGGTGCCAAATTAAAAGAAAAATGTCTTACTAAGGTGTAAGTCAAGCCATTGGAACAGCTTTAACCAACATTCAACAAGTCTTTTGTATTGTGGGGACACTATTATTCTAAAAGATTTTCGCTTTGTTGGTGAATGACAGCACTATCTAACATGTTGCCTAGAAATCTGGTGACTATGAGTCAGAATCAGGTAGGCTGTTTATGACTGGTAATTTATGAAGACAAAAGCATATGAGTTTTACATAATTTATACTAATCAAACCTCTCAGTGAGCCTTCATCCCCTGTGGATTGTGACATTGGAAAAGTTCTGGACAGAGTCCTTTCATCAGGATACAAATATTAAATCATAAGGATCAGTGAGAATAGGTTTATATTAAAATGCAGTGACCCTTTGCAAAATATTCGAGCAAAGCTCCCCATTTAAAAACAGAGCCACCATTGAAATACAAAAATGTCTTTAAATATCATAAAAGGCATTTGAAGTACAACAACATTTTGTTTATCGCTTTGGAGTGTGTTCCTAAAGGAAGTAAGCAAGTGGAAGGTAAAGATGGTAAACAAATCTAAAAACGATTCATACTGTATATCTAAAAACCGAGATGCTTTTATTTCCCAACATGTACTGTAAACATCTTATTATTTCTTCACAGGACTCAAAAGTGGAGGAACAGGCTCATCTAGTGGACCAGGCACTACGTATCACTACACGTTCCATGGAGATCCTCATGCCACATTTGCATCTTTCTTCGGTGGCTCAAACCCCTTTGATATTTTCTTTGGTTCTGGGCGTCATTGGAACACCAGCAATGGTGCAGGAGACCATGATATGGACATTGACATGGATGGAGAGGATGACCCATTCAGCTCCTTCAGCCACTTTGGGTTTAACGGTCTCAATGGGTTCCATCGTGGGGCAGGTCGAAGATCTCGCAATGAACCTTTGCACAGCAGCAGCAACACAAGGAGAAAGGTACAGGATCCTCCAGTGGTTCATGAGTTGCGGGTATCTCTAGAGGAAATCTTTCATGGATGTACTAAACGCATGCGCATTACTCGCCGCCGGCTCAACCCAGATGGAAGAACCACACGGACAGAAGACAAGATCCTGAATATTGTCATTAAAAGAGGCTGGAAAGAAGGGACCAAGATCACTTTCCCTAAGGAGGGCGATGAGACACCTGAGAACATTCCAGCTGATATTGTGTTTGTGCTCAAAGACAAGGGACACCCTCACTTCAAAAGGGATGGCTCCAATGTCATATACACTGCCAGAGTCAGTCTTAAGGAGGTGTGTGAATTTTTTTTTTCTCTTTTTTGCAATATATCCAGGTACCTTGATGCTGCTCCCTTCAGGTATTTAAGTGTTATTGTAATATAAATAATATAAAAATAAAATACAAATACAAATAATATACAAATACCTGTAACTGTGTATAATGAATAGTGTAGGAGTAAAAGCCAGTCAAGGTGTATTATAAAAAGTAGGTGAAAAGGGGGCCAAAACAGAAGCTTGTTGGACATCATACAGTAATACTCTGCCAGTTGAGATGTAATTCATGTGAGACCCTCTAGGTGAACAAAAATCTCATCATCTTCATTATTTCTACTTAAAAACATTGTCTTTCTTTAAGGTCTCTTTTGTACTTTGTACTTTTGAAAAAAGTAAAACGTTTGCTTAACAGTAACTAGTTCAATAATCTGCCCAAGCTCAGTGACAGTTTTTGCAAAGGCTAATACAAACTAATAATAATATCTAATTAGACTTACCTCTGGCAAGTTTAGTGCTCAAATATTTAGACACCTCTTGTCCAATTATTGTAAGAAGACCTAATACACATAACTCTGCTTGCAGCAACCAGTATTAACCTATATGCTCTCTATTTTTATCTTGTTATTGTCTAAAAATCATTTTTTTCAAGGAATCTTTTTCTGTATCACTTGCATTCGGAAGTTTTTGCTAACACAACAAATGCTGCAATACTTAACCAGACATTTGACCTAATAATGAGCAAATCTGAAAATGAGCAAATACTAATAGTCTGTCCATATAATATGTAGCTAAGCAAAAGCTTCTACAAGTCATATTCTATATCATCAAATATATTTTCTGTATATAGAATTTCATATAATAACTAATTTAATGGGATTTACACTGTAGTGTGTATTTAAACATTATTTTCCATATGACATATATGACCCTAATTTAAAAAAATTGGGATGTGTAAAATCTAAATAAAATAAGAATGCAACAATTTACACATCTGGAACACCCATAATTTATTCATAATAGAACATTTTAGCATTTTAGTTTGATGGCCACAGCATGTCTCAAAATAATTAGAACAAGGTCTCATTGTAGCCTCATCCCTTCTTTTAACAACAATCTATAAACATCTGGGTACTGAGGAGACTATTTGCTGATGTTTTGGAAGAGGAATATTGTCCCATCTATACCTGATACAATTTTAACTATTCAAAAGTCTCTTTGTCATATCTTTTCATTTTATCATGTGACAAATGTTTGCAATTGGTGAAATCTTGGACTACAGAAACGCTACTACAAATCCATGCTGTCGTTATATATTCAGTTTAGCATTGTCTTGCTGAAATATGCAAGGCCTTCCTTAAAAAATACCTTGTCTAGATGGAAGCATTTATTGTTCTAAAACCTATATGTATATTTCAGCATTGACTGAGCCTGTCCAGATGTGCAAGCTGCCCATTCCATATTCAGTAATGCACCCCCATACAATCAAAGATGCAGGCTTTTAACCTGAGTACTGATAACATGGCAGGTGGTCCCTCTCATCTTTAGTCCAGAGGACGCTGTGTCCAAGGTTTCTAGAAAGAATCAAAAATGTATTCAATAGTATCTTTCTCTCTTGTCCCTTGTGCGCAAAGATAAGAGCCTTTCCCTCATAAAGATTTTAAGAATTTTAACTGTTGCCAATTAACCCAATTAGTTGCAAAATATTTCTTCAGCTTTCTCTTTTGATTAACACTTTTTTGTTCTGGCCATCAAATGCAATATTACCTAATTTTTTTATTTCATTTGAACATTTTCTCAGTTTAATCATTTGTTTTTTTTCTATGTTCAGTTGTAAAATATGGTTTTATAAGATTGCCAAACTGTTGCATTCTGTTTTTATTTACATGCAGTATCTCACAAAAGTGAGTACACCACCTCTTCTCAAGGGACAATAATAAGTTGAAGTTGAGTGCAGGGGCAACTTGTTTAACTCAGATGGTGTCCAGCATATGTGGTGACACCCTGGTGAAGAGAACCAAGAAAATTGTGTCTTGCCTACAGTCATGCATGGTGGTGGTAGCATCATGGTCTGGGGCTGCATGAGTGCTGCTGGTACTGGGGAGCTGCGGTTTATTGAGAGAAACATGGATTCTGAAGCACAACATGATGCCCTCCCTTCAGAAACTGAGCTAAACGGCAGTTTTCCAACATAATAACGATCCCAAATGGCCTTGCTAAGGAAGCTGAAGGTGAAGATGATGGAGTGACCAAGTATGTCTCCAGACCTGAACCCTATCGAGCATCCTGCTCATCTGGCGGAGAAGCGCCATGTGTCTAACATCCAGCAGCTCCGTGATGTCATTTTGGAGGAGTGGAAGAGGATCAAAGCAACAACCTGTGCAGCTCTGGTGAATTCCATGCTCAGGAGGATTAGGGCAGTGCTGGATAACAATGGTGCTCACACAAATTATTTCACACCTTGGACACAGTTTTGACATGTTTACTTAGGGTGTACTC
Source organism: Silurus meridionalis (assembly GCF_014805685.1). Lineage (NCBI taxonomy): Eukaryota > Metazoa > Chordata > Actinopteri > Siluriformes > Siluridae > Silurus > Silurus meridionalis. The sequence continues at coordinate 12,698,909 of NC_060910.1, read as the reverse complement.
AGTTTTGTTGGCTGTATGTTGAGTTATTTTGAGAGGACAGTAAATATGTACTGCTGTACACACTGCACACTGGCTACTCTAAAATATATCCAAGTTTCATTCCTATAGTGTAGTCCCTTGAGATCTACTAAAATGGTTGCTGAAATGTGAAGGGTGTACTAATTTTTGTGAGATACTTTATATATTTACTTTTAGATAGAAAGAGTTCAGTTGGCTTCGGTGAATTGTTGAGGCTCAGACATAGATTAGACAAATTTACTGTGGTCGTATTACTGGCAGCTGTCTCCCTATTTTTCTCCTCTTATAGAAAGAAATGGGAGGCTTAGCTCATACCATGCCAGTTCTATCCATATTCATTACTGACCTTGTTAACCTCACTAAATCTTGGAGAAGAAAGAAGGAAAAGGAACTTTACTCATAATTCTAAAATAACACAAAAGTGTATGTAGTATATAATTATCACAGATCAGCAGTAGGGTCTGTCAAATAATCAAACTTTTTTTTTAGGTCCAATCTCTCAGAAGAGTTTTCCTCTACAGTTGTGATTCCAGGAACAAACAGGGATAATCTATTCCTGTCCTGTGCTGTGGTGTGGTGTGGTGCTTCAGATAAAACCTGATGTATAAGGGCTGGAAAGCTCCATGCTTTCGAGTGGTGCTAAATGGAGTCAGATTTTCTGCCTTGTCAGGACTCGTACTTGGTTTATACTCTCCCACTAAAGTGAGACCACAGAAGAATGTCATGTTGCAGTGTCACAGCACACAGTTCTCACTCAGTGAAATGGTCTAGCCAGCAAACCAAGTGGATATAATTGTCATGCAAGTGTGTCACAGTCATGCATTGTGTATTTTTGCTAGCTGGTTTAATTGCAAGTTGGCTACTTTGAAAAAATAAAGGAAAAATTGGGGTTACAAATTTTGTAGAAAGAAAAGAGAGCAGGTGGAGGTAAATAGGGTCATCGGATAGCTACATTTCTAATTGAAACCTTTGTTAAAAGGAAACACTTTTGAATTTTACAGAGGACCTTTTAAGCTTTCTTTGAATTATTTTTTTTATAAAATGCAGACATGACATCAGTCTGCTTAACTCCTAATTAATCATCAAATCCTGAATAAATAAAATAAGAAAAATGAGTAATATACGCTTTCCAAAAATAGGTGGTCTAACTCATCGCTAACACTTTTAGCCTCTCGCTTAATTATTTCACGATAGCTTTAATGGAGTGTTGAGTCACCACTCTGTGCATCAACATAATCACTTCTAATGCTGAAAGAAGTGGCAGTTTTTCTTCACCTGACTGTCTGAAAGCCTGATCATTTTAGCAGACAAGTAAAATACAGCTATGTCTCCACTTCACTTTTGACAGCAGGTTTCTCATGCCAGCAAGTTAAAGATAATTTCAAGGAAATGTCTCCAGGGTCTGCAAGTCTGTAAGAACATAGCCTACTTTTCTCAAAATAGACCAGACTACATTTATTTTAATATCATGTCTCAAACAGTTAGAATGTCCATTACTTTATAGCTAGAGTGCCATAAAAACATGTTTTCATTTTCTGGGTCCTCTAATCTATTCCAGTGTTTAATATCTTTCCTGAGGATTAAATTTGCTGCTTCTCCTCATCGTACTCATTAGAGGCCCAGATTGAAACTTGATGAGAAGTTAACACAGCTCTAATATCACTGAGGCAATAAATTGGTCTGCCATCTGTCTCATTGTGTCTCATGGGCATGAGAACTTACCCATATATCTTTGTGAACCTGTTTATGATAATACAAATTTACTGATATAGACAAAGAGATCCCAGCACATTATTCAAGTTTCAAGTTTTTTTTTGTCATATGTACAGATGTCAGTGACAGTTTGTAAAATGAAATTCATAAGTAGAGCTACAGGCAAACTACAGCAATATTAAATATTAAACAATATAAAACAGTAAGAAGAAAAGTGAGAGAAAACAAATAATGAAGCATAAGAAAGTTATAATTATGTGTTATATATATATATATATATATATATATATATATATATATATATATATATATATATAAATATTAATATATATTTACATATACAGTGGAACCCGGTTATCTCGACCTCGGTTACCTCGACAACCCTATTAAGTCGACGTTTTTGAAGTGGAACTGCCAAACTCTCGCTTTTTCTAAGCATTTTTTATCAGTTATGTCGACTTTTTTTATGTTGCCGAACCCTAATATCTCGAGCACAAGGGGGGAAAAATTTGCCATTTAACGTTGGTTATCTCGGTGCAGCCGCAGAAGAACTCGCGGAAGTGGCGGAAAAATCAAGCCTTACAGCTGCTACAGGTGTTGTATTGTATACTGGTGAATCTCTGCTGTTAGTTAGTGCACATATGCCTTTTGTTGTTAAATGTTATGCGATGAGCGGAGGCGGCCGCGCTTGGCGGCGCGGAACGTGGGATGAGCAAAAGCATAGAATGAACACCGGCAGGATCGGGGGGAATCCGCGGTGCGCTTTGGGAAGAAAAGAGCAGCCATTGAGAGAGTGCCGGTGGGAAGGCACTTACCGGGATACACATGAGCGATAACAACGACCACCGAGGACCAACATATACCAACAATAACGGACGGTGAGAGTGTGGAAGTTTAAATAGGAGCTGGTGATGATGATAAACGAGCACCATATGTGCGCGATTGAAGCGGAAGCTTCAGAGAAAGCGGCCGGCACCTGCCACGCTGAAGGGGCGAAGGGGCGTGGCAGGTGGATTCCTGACAGATAAACATGTACTGTATGTATTTTTATAGCATGCCTTCATCAAACAAATCGTGGCAACGCTGTTGTGTAAAAAAAAAACCTTCAAAAACACGTGCATGCACATTCTCATTTATTAACGCACATCATGTACATAAAGAAATTTCAAGCACGTTAATATATTGCCGCCATTTTGATTTTCGTTTATCTCGATCATCGGTTATCTCGATGCTTTTTGGCGACCCCCTAGGACATCGACATAACCGGGTTCCACCGTATATGAATTCCACATATATGACATTTTAGCGCAAGGTATTTTTCTAAAACTATGGAAGACAGAGGATAACAAGTACAATGTATATATATTATAGTAAGGTGCAAAGTACTGAGTGCAGTGGTATTAAGAGTTCTGAGCATTTAAAATTGTGCAGTCCCAGTGTGTTACACAATTGTGTATGAAATTTATAACAAAGTTAGTTGGCAGTTTGCGTTGAGACTGTATTACAGTTCGTTGAGGATTCTGATCACAACTGCCAACTGACTCTGTTATACATACATCAGCATATCATCTTGGGGTGAATTAGTCTGTAAATACGATGTAAATAAATAAGAAAGGTTTGGAGTTAGTAGAGTAGCCCTTCGGCAGATCGAGTGGCTTTAGGGATTAACGTCTTACCAGGAATTGGGTCTACGTGTAAAGAGCATTTTGAGTGTACTCAAGAGGACTGTTTTGAGTAAACTTTAGAGCCTCCTTGGTTACTTGGCACAAATGACCATGTATCACCAAGATAAATATAGGCTGAACCTGATCCTTGCTGAACACAGATAAAAACTCATATTATTCAGAATTATACAGAATGTTGATTCATTTTAGGCAGATACCCCATTGTTTGGGCCTGTTATGTCAAAGCCTAATACTTCATCCATTGTTCCACATTAGGCCAGTCAGGAAAATGCAAGGCATGCTGGCAAGGCCAAATGTTTGTGTGAGCCTCAGCCCTGGCCTGTTTAACACGGATCCCCTTTTGCTGCTGCCCTGAAGGAAAAAGCTGATGTCATTGCTAACACATCTCCTTATTTCTATGAGCAGCTGCTCTATAGTTCACCCAGGCTCTTTTGCTCTGCTATAATCACAGATTAGTAACATTCGAAGTATGCCTATTCCTGAAAAGTGAACGTTTCTGAACGTTCCTGAACGTTCCCTTCAGAAGCTGCATTAGATATGTAATGGAAAGGTTTGAATTTTGATCAGAACCATCAAATGAATGGTTCCCAAGTCTAGAAGATTCTTTTGTAGTCATGGAACGTTTTGACCTCTCTGACATACTTGCCAAGTATTTACAACCTCAACTGATTCTTCAGTTGCTCCATTAGGGCTGCAAAATGAGAACAGCAGCTAAAATTAACTTTGCACCACTGACCCCCCCTTTACTATAGCATCCGACACACTCACTCAGATACCAGACTGTCACTAATTCCCACTTGCATAAACCTCTAATATTTCAGAGATTAAAACAATACATTCTTTACAAATGGGTCATCATAACGCATAGACTCTAATCTTTGTGCTTTTCTCTGTGTTCAGAAATGTGATTAGGAATGTGTTTTTTGACCTTCCTTTCACAGACTTAGGAACTAATTTTAAGGGCATGAAAGGTTCAGGGCAGATAAGGATGTAGAGGAACACTCTACAAAGCAAATGAAGTTCATAAATTAGTTTTCAGACATCAAATGAACATGCATTCATTAATAGTGACTGGTAGTGAAAATATATGGGAACTGAATATCTATCAGCAGCTTGAGAATGAAACCGGGGGGAAGGCGATGCATTATATCACGAGGTCTCCCTGATGACACTGTGTTGGACAAACTATTCCACACACTTCAAAGCAGCTACTTTTAATCTAATTTAGTGTTTCAATTCCAAATAACCTGCTGGGGTCATGCTGTTTAGATTCCTTCAAAAACCTACATGATAAACTGAAAATGTTGTAACTGTGAAACGTTTTTTCAGGCATTTTGTGGAAAATAAAAGTAAATAATCCATCTTGTCAACTATATTGTCAACACTTGTAACTATATTTCTCATGCTCCTTCTCAATTACTATTGATGACCTGTTATAATTTTGCCTTTGAAGCAGGCTGGAAAAATACAGTAATCCCCCGTTTATCACAGTGGTTACGATCCAAATCAGCGCTAAACGGAAGCCACCCCATAAATGCTATTTTATGTATACAGTACTGGACTCGATTGACATTTTACTTTATTTTATAATTAATAAATATATTTTTATTAATACATTTCATTTCAACAAAAAACTCCATAAAAACAATTCCCTATACGTTTTTTAGTATATCGTGCTATTCGCGAGAGACCCGGGAAAATCAGCGAAACAAATTAGTTACGTGGCAAACGCAATTCCGCAAATAAACCGTGGGCAATAAAAAAGCGGGGGATCACTGTATCAATTCAAAAGCTAATCTGATCTATGAGGTTTTTAACTAGTGTAATAATTATCACTGGTTGCAAGAGTCTACACACCGGGCTAGAAAGAAATCAGCCCCAGCCTTGCTTCCTTATATTGTCTTGTGCTTTTTTTTTTAGTGCAAAATCTAAGTGCTCCATTTTCAGACTGTTACAAAGCTGATGCTGGAGAATTCTTTCAACAATACTTTTTTCTTTGCTAGTATGTACAGATTATCCCCAAGATGGTTTGACGAAACTTTTTTGATCTTACAATGACGCAATACATATGATGCGCGGCAGGCAAACGTAGCAGCATATGCTTCACCATCAATCCGCGAACGGGCGCTTGTCCTTTTGCCTGCTGCCACATACATATATGCTCGTTTATATAGTATGGTACTATAAATTGTTCTGTTTGCTTAAATTATGAACAAATTACAATACTACCCTGTACTGATCACTATTCTTGGGTAGGCAAGGCCACGTCTCAGGGTCATCAGAATGCATCTCCATCATTAGTCAAGGACTGCCTGTATTTTATTATGTATGTGGTTTGTCTGGGAATTAGGTCATGTAGAGGTTTGTCATAAACAGCCATGTGAATAAGTTGTTTTGAAGATGGTATAAATGGGAGCATTAATAAAAACCTTTTGAATGACAGAACTTTTAGAATCAGAATACAGAATTCAACAGTGTGGCGGTATAATTAAAAGCAATATATACATCATTATTTTAAATAGATTTCTTTAATTATTTAGATTTCATTTATTTATTTTTTGCTAATGTTATAACATTTGTCTAACATGATTATGTTTTCTTTCACCAGGCCCTGTGTGGTTGCACGGTCAACATTCCTACCCTTGACAACAGGATTATTACGCTGCCCTGCAACGATATCATAAAACCAGGAATCATAAAGAGACTGCGGGGTGAGGGCTTGCCTTTACCCAAAAGTCCGTCCCAGCGCGGGGACATGATAGTGGAATTCCAGGTGCGCTTTCCGGACAGGATACCTCCACAGTCCAAAGAAATCATTAAACAGCACTTACCCCAGTCTTAAAGCCATTTTTATTGGATTTATCATCATTTCTATTTCAAGATAAACATTACCTTTCACAAACATTAATAACAATCCAAAGGAATGGAAAATAAACAAAAAGGACCGGAAGTCAACTTCATATTTTGTTACCCTTTTTATCATTTTTGCCCTTTTGAAACTAAGTGGAGAGTAAATGAAGTTTTCTGTAAGAAAAAAAAGGGATTTTTTAAGAAGTTTGCTACCTTGAAGCCTATGGGTTTCATTCATGATCCTTTTCATATTCTACAAAAAATTTCCCTCCATAACAAACAGGAAGAATTAATTCCTATACATATTTAAAAAGAAAGGTCAATGTGGATAATGGATGTTCTACTTCTTTTTTTAACCTCAGATATTGTCCCTTCTTTCATCTGGTTTTGGACGAGTTTCGAATAAAGCCGAATTTTAGGATCACTGATTTTAGATTCTTTATGGCAGCGTTTAAGCACCAGCAAGTTGGATCATTTGGTACTACATTTTTACTTTCAGAATCAGTTCAGCAGTCTAAAGGTGCTTTGTTGTCTGTGACCAGATTATTAGGTGCTGTAACTCCTTGCAAATCTTTAATGGTGTGATCACAGTATCCTGAGTGCCTTAATACGGCTCCAACTAGCTCGGTTTTCGAGTCAGGTGATGTAATGAAAAGACCAGTCCTTTCACCACAATCCAAGGCCTATTATGGTACTGTAAACTCCACCGATTAAGCAAATATTATGTCATTGCAAGGTTAGCCTGCTCTGGCAGTGCTTTAGTGCCCTGTTTTTATTTGCTCATGTACAGATTTCATGTTCTGTGATTGGGAAATTTTCACATCAATAGTCTGTTGATTGCGTTACACTCTTTACAAACTTTTAGGATTCTCTTGTGTTTATTACAATGACTCATACTAGACATTTCTTTGAAAAATATCTTTCACAGTTTTTTCTTTTACAATCATTTATGGCAGGTTAAAGAGAGATATGAAAGTGAACATTAAATCGGTGTACAGAGCGAACACTTGGTGGCAATGAACATGTTAAGGATCCATTGTAGCTGTATATAAAAGCTTCCCTGAAACTCACATGAGCACTTTCTGAAAACTGTGAAGTCAGACGATGATATTTAAAGTTAAAGTAGGTTGTAAACAAGTAACACACACTGTTAGTATACTGTTCAGTACACACGACTGTGGTTTAAAAAAGTATTAGGTGCAATTTGCTAAGAATATGCACAGAATAAAGCTGATTGAGACATTGAGTTTTAGTATGACTGCTGACATTTTACTGTTTTAGATGTGCACAATTTATAGCTAGTTTTCACTTGTTAAAGCAAAGATTTCTATACATTTGTATTCCGCATAAGGAATTTGTTATATAATGCCTTTTAGCTAAATAGCCAACATTTGAGTGACTGTTTTTTTTTATGGACAATCAAGTGTGAAATACATTATCTCTTATAAAATCTGAATTTATTATTTATTTAAAAATTACCAAGAAATTCAGGCCTGCCAAAGAACGCACAGTCCTACCCTATAAGTCTCCTGGCATGAAGTTACTTTTTATTTTAGGTCAATTTTACCCATGTTATTTATGTGTTCTTAAATATAATGATGTTGTTTTGAACATTTGGGCGCTCTCTTTATACGATATTAAAGTAAATCTAGCTTGCTAACTGAGATGGGAAAAGGGCTTAACAAGTGATACTCAGTACAAGTGAAAGTGTTTGAGTGTACTGTGATTTTAAACAGTGTTCAGGCCTTTCGGACTGATGCTTTGGCGGGGCTGAAGCTTTTACTGAATGTGTTCTTTTTTTATATATATTATTTTTGGTAGTTAGGCTAAATGATGTACCTTTTTTGTCGTTAAGGGGTATTGTTTTGAAAGGCAAGAAATAAACCATAAACCATAACCATATGCGATTTTCTCTTGAATATCATTAGATTTTAAATACATAACATTTCTGTAAAGACTACCAGATGTGTACAGTAACGTTTGGTGCTACAATGCAATTATTATCTCTGAGATGCATAATGTTTCTGTACACAAATGTACAAGGTTGAGTCAATTGAAAATTATATAACGAGCATAAATTTAAAAAAAATGTACATTAAATTTGGGGCTGCAATAGTAAAAGTACTTACATTGTTGTCCCTCTATCCTTATACATAATTAAATAAACAAACACACAAGCAAACATATTCAAGTTTTCACTTACACCCATATGATTACATCAAAATTAATACATGAAATATTATATAACTCGATTCAATTTACCAATATCAAAAACATATACAAATATATTAATATGGAGTGCTATTGTACATCATTCATTTGAAATAATTAGTTACAATGTATTCTCTCTTATTATTATTGTTTTTTTTTTCTTTTTATCTAATTTTTAATTATAGGAACAACATAATATTCATTAATTATTTAATTAATGATTTAACACTTTATAAGAACATATGAGAACATCTAGGACACCTTCTTGACAAAACCTTCCAACAAAGTCACAAAGTAACAAAGACAGTGTTTGAAATAACTCTCAGACAACCAATATTGTCTTTTCTTCTTCCCGGCTGGCATGTTCATATCCAAACATCGCAGCTTATACAAGTTGCAGACGCCTCCATCCTGAGGCCCAGGGAGCAATCTGACTCAGTTTCTAAGCAAATTAACTAACAAAACACGGCTGAAACTGAAATTGGTGATTCAGCAGCTGAGATCTCATACCGAAGGTTATTGGTCCCCCTAGTAATCCAATTACTCTTCATTCACACTGTTTCTCATCACAGAAGCACAAGGATATTGCATCTTCAGAAACCTCTGTGATTCCCTGTTGGGCAGTCAGCGTATGATCTACAGCTGCAAATATTAAGCTTTTATAGAGATGAAGGAGAAGAAACATGGATAACACACAGGCTCAAATGAAGGTAAATCCAGTGTGAGAAGAGTGTGACAAATTCACAGAAATTCTTTGTTTACCTTAAACATATGATGATGATTGAGAAATTAGCAGTGCATTATTGCTCTCCTGTATTTGACACGTCCATAAACATGTATTACACACCTTAAACATCTGCATCAGGTTCCAATGAAATATTAAATCTTCAGTTGTTAAACACAAAACAGGAATATTGTCTTGATTTCCTTCTAAACTTATTTACAGGGTCGTCAAGTCAAGTCAAGTCAAGTCAAGTCAAGTCAAGTCAAGTTTATTTCTATAGTGCTTTTCACAACAGACACTGTCTTAAAGCAACTTTACAGAAATCAACAGTTGAACGAGGTGTATTTATCCCTGATGAGCAGCCATGGCGACTGTGACAAAGAAAAACTCCCTTAGATGTTATGAGGAAGAAACCTTGAGAGGAACCAGACTCAAAAGGGGAACCCATCCTTATTTGGGTGACATCAAGAGTGTGATTATAGTCTTTAAACAATACAGAACACTGGAGAGTGAGAACTAACATGAGCACTGGAGTGTAAGATTAAAGGCCAACAGATCTTACACACTTTGTGACAGTTTTCAAATATTCAAAAAATGTTTTTATTGATTTAAAATAAGGGACAAAATGATTAAAAAAAGAACAAGTTACAAAGTAATAAATTAATTTATTACCCCTTTATCTGTGTAAAGCTGCTTTGAGACAATGTCCATAGTTAAAGGCACTAGAATAAAAAGTCAGACATGAAGGATCACTTTTATTTAATTATTATATCATCTTTGAGTCAAATAAAGGAGAAAACACATCAGGAAGAACCCAATAGCAAATTCTGAGCTAAGATCAATTTTATTAACTTTGACAAATATGTTAGTGGCAAATAGCTTGAATGTTCCACTGATGATGATGATGATGATGATGATGAGCCCCCCAGAACAGTTCTGGTTATAGTTCAATTATTCAATCATTCACTTGATAACTGTCACCCCTCAAGTGAATTCATGCTCTGAAGTGAAAAAGTAGAGCTTTGGAATCCATTGATAAACATCTTATTTAAAAATGAATGACAGTTCACAGTATCATACCATTGTGTTGCTGAGGGCATGTGAGGACATGATTTGACATGTGAATTATTGAAGAATTCAAAATGGCAGTTTTTAATAAAGTAAAACTGTTGAAATAGGAATGTACAGTGTGCAGTTGTGTAACTTATACATAAACTTATACATTCTTTTATAACCACTTCATCTGTGTCAAGCTGCTTTGGGACAATTGTTAAAAGTGCTATACAAATTAAAAAATAATTGAATTTAATTAAAATAAATGTATAAATCAGGTTCCCTGGTGGTCTAGTGGTTAGGATGCGGCACTCTCACTGCTGTGGCCCGGGTTCGATCCCCGGTCAGGAAACCAACCCCAGCCATTAGGGTTGCACAAGCCTTAGTGCAGGTCCCAAGCCCCGATAAATGGGGAGGGTTGCGTTAGGAAGGGCATCCAGCGTAAAAACATGTGCCATATCAAACATGCGGATGGTCCGCTGTGGCGACCCCTAAAGGGATAAGCCGGAAGAAAGTTTAGTATCTTGTGAACATATAAGAAAGAAAACAATCAGGACTTCTAATAGACACCACATTCATTTAGAGCTCTATAGCATGAGATTTTCCTCTCCAACCAATGTGCAAACCATATCTTCATGGAGCTCACTTTCTGCACAGGGGCATTATCATGCTGGGTTTCCTAGTTGAATTGAAGAGAAAATGTAATGCTACAGCATCCGAAGACATCCTGCTGTATACAACTGAGTGCCTCCAACTTTGTGGTTACAGTTTGGGAAAGAACCACACAAGTCCCAATATTGTTGTCTATATAGTGAATGATCCTGGAGAAAACATTAATACCAGTAAACAATGTGTGTTAATTAATTTACACTCTTGGTAAAAAGCTGATCCTGATCATAGAGGAGGATGTTTGTAAGTGCAACATGCTATAAATGTGATTGGATTGTTAATCTTTTACTTGACATATAAACTTAAACAGTGCTCTCGAACATTCCAGCAGAGATTTTCCACTCATGTGGGATGGATGACTAAGACAGTGAGTTTGCGTGACCACATAAGGCAAGTGGGCTTTTGTAGGCTGCTGTGTCACACCTCTCTTGTTTTAGTTAAGAGAATGGTGGTGCATGGCTGTGTGTTTGGATGACGAGCTGTTTGATTGTACATTTGCCTCTGTTGTGATATGCAACATTATGTTTTAAATATGGCTGTGTGATCAAAAAGCAAAGAGACTGTTTATTGCACAATAGAAATGGCCTTTAATGATGTTTTTAGCAATTAAAAGTGGATCTTTTGCTGCTTTCAACAAATTAAATGGATTTAAATACATTTAAAACAGAATTTTTTTAATTCATGTTCTATGTTACTGACCCGAAAAGTTTTTTTAATTGCATAAATGAAACAATCTATATATTCAATGTACAATACAGATTAAATCACTTGCCTTTTCCCCTACAAATAATTTGTAGTTTTAAATAATATTTTCATTAATTATGAAATGAAAGTTTTGGTGGTGGTGCTTCTATTCTAAATGACATGACGCTTGGCTTTTAGGAATCCAACCTTTGTTTCTTATGGACTGAGAGTCGTTCAGGTGTGCTGTCATGTGCCTTTTACTGAGAAGTGGCTTCCATCTGGCCACTTTACTATACAGGCCTGATTAGTGGAGTGCTGCAGAGATGGTTGTTGTTTGGGAAGGTTCTCCTCTCTCCACAGAGAAACGCTGGAGCTCTAAGGCCTGGTGGTTTGGTAATTTCAAACTTTTTTCATTTATGGATGATGGAGGCCACTTTGCTGATTGGGACCTTTAATGCTGCAGAAATCTTTCCGTTTCCTTCCCCAGATCTGTGCCTCGATACAATCCTGTCTCCGAGGTTTACAGGTAATTCCCTGTAATTCATGGCTTGGTTTGTGCTCTGACGTGCACTGTTAACTGTGGTACCTCAGACAGGTGTGTTTTAAATTACAAATAATGTCTAATCAACTGAGTTTATCACAGGTGGATTCAAATCAAGTTGTAGAAACATCTCAAGGATGATCAGTGAAAACAGGATGCACCTGAACCCAATTTTGAGTGTCATAAAAACCTATTTTTTGATTTTTTTATAAATTTGCAAAGATTTCAAACAAACCTCTTTCCCTTTGTCGTTATGGGGTATTGTTTGTAGAATTTTGAGGCAAATAATTAATTTAATTCACTATGATTATTTTTCGAATGCACTTTATATACTGGTTGTTCAGGTGCTGTTGAGCGCCCTCTGCAGGCGGATTACATTCACATCACAGTGCACAGTGCATGTGAAATATAGATTTTTCTGACCCACAGTAAAACACACAAATCTGCATAAGAATTAAGATAGAAAGACTTTTTAACCAACCACCATACATATAAAACGAATTGAATGTATACTATCTAAAGACTTGAGAACACTTAAAGCCTAGCACATGTTCTCTCTAAGAAGCTGTAATTTAATTATCCTGATCTAGCAAGTCCATAATATTAAATGAAACAGAAGTAAACAAAGGTCTATTACAAACTGGTTTTTAACTTTTAAAAATATTTCTAGTGAAAGGTATATTATATAAATATTATAAATGTGTAAAATAAACATTTGAGATGTTTTATATTAGCACAACAGAGCAAGCTGTAATCAGTGGTGGGATTGTGTCATGCATCCTGATGCTAAAGTTTTTTTCTCTCTCAAAGAGGAAAGACCCCAAAATACTATTTACCAGGTTTAACAAAAAAAATCCCAAAACCCATAACATTTAATCGACATGCCACTTATTTTATAGCAGGGAGCAAATAATCACAGCAGCCCTGCCATGGCCTCTCCTATCCCAAATATAGCCCTCTTCAAGTCCTACTGCCAACAAATAAACCTATTTTAAGACATGAACTGAATGAACTTGTCCTCATTTGTGAGAAAGCCCACTGCGTTGTACGCAGCACACACACACACCCATCAGGTGTGAGACTAGAGATGAGAAATCCGAATCCTTTTACCAATTCAAATCCTTCTGAATCAGTCAGTGAATCAGTAGGGATTCTGCCTGCTTATGCCATTGAATTCCACTAGAGGGCACTCACCGAATTCGTGGACTCAGGACACGTATAGGACCCGGGACACAGAGTCGCTTGTGTTTCTGTCCATGCAAAAAGTTTTCTGAAAAACTCCTACAGCACCGAGTTATCTGCTAACTATAACGTATACTATGTACAGCAGGGCCGGTTCTAGGCAATTATAATAGGGTGGACTGGTATAAATAACAGTAACTGTGGGACTTCTATGCCACACAAACTCCACACAAGGAAAAAAGTTTCCTCTTCCACTTTTATAGAACCTTTTCCTTTTTAATTGTAAATTTTTTTTTTTTTTTTTTTTTTAACATTACTTAATGAAAGACAGTCAGAACAATATATAACCAATTTTTTTGGCGATTTTTTATTTCAAAAAATATTTTTTCCTCACTTTATTACTTTATAACCAACAACAACCTGAAACTTTATTTGTTTTGTTTATCAGTTATATTTCCCCCTTATATCTGTCTAGCTAAAGTTCTGTTTATCCATCCATCCATCCATCCATCCATCCATTATTATGGATTTGTCATGGGCCAAGATCTCTAAATTCCTCCTACTTTATAACATGATACGATGATAGGGGCTTAGGATTCTTGACAGTGTGAAGAAAGAAGTCTCACATGATGGTGAAGACACCAATTATCAGGTCTCCAGCCATGGTCATGTGTGCTATAGAGAAGGTTTAAATGAATGAATAAATAACAGTGAGAGTAGAGAAAAGGGAGAGGTTAATCTAAAAGAAAAAAAAAAACCCATCAAAGCACAGAGTTCTAAAAATGTGGAATTTATCAGTTGTCAAAATATGTCCGAACCCCACCTTCTCAAAGAGGGAACTGACTTTGGATTACACACTGTTTTTCCAAATAGAACGTATTGATTGATCTACTTGTTCATTTGTCCACAGAGAGCGCAGCATAAAACAACCTGGAACCCCTCAGCCTTAGCGAACGGTACTCTGCCTCTCAGGGAATCTTTTTTGTGCTTTTAATTTAATAGGATATAAATTGTGAATTTTTGTGATTGCAATGCCCAAATGTGTAACTTCAGATTGAACTGGAATTCCCTAAATAGCGATAGAATCTCTATTTAGGATACAATCTCTAATGGGCATTAACTCACATACCTATGTTTAGCTTAAGACCTGACGCTGCAGAAAGCTATTTTATCTGACCAACTGCTAAGGACATTTGGCAAGCATCCCTTAAGAAAAAGGTGATGTCTGCCAACTGACTAATAATGATTTGTCGATTAACTGCAAAGAGAGTAGATATAAATAGGAAGAGATGGGACATGATTGTCAGACTCCTCTAGATAAACGAAACCTTGGGGTGGTGCCATTTTTTTATTTGATTGAACAACTTCCATTATTATAAATGGTTTTAATTACCTTCCAAAACCAAATCTATACAAGGATTTAATAATAAATGGGTCCTCCAAAGAATCAAAAGACTTTCTTGTAGAAATCAAAAAACAGACTGAAGCTGTCCTCATGTGTCAATTCTAAATAATCTAATAGATCAATAACCAACATGCTTTTTATTATTAACCAGATTGTGTCTCATCTATTACACAAATTGTACAAATCTTGTATCTTTTTTTAAACACTGGAGCTAACATTTTTTAGTCATTATTAAGTAAAGATAGAGGACCCCAATGGTCAATTAAAAGTAGATATTATTGGCGTGTTGGGATTATCCAAAAATATCTAATATCTTTTAATTGACCACTAATTGACAAATTTCGTTCTAAAAAATCTCCCTTTTTACTTAAAATGGTCAATGAAAGTCCTTTCCCCAACTCTCGCTCAGGGTTTAATTTCTTTAATCCCAATGGATCCAGGTGATTTATTGTTTTTAAATTCTGTGATAGAATTGTTTATCTCTAATAAAGTAATTTCACTATCACAGAATTCTCATTTCTCGAGATAGTCTTGCTATGTTTAATAGCTATCTTAAATAATTGTCTTTGCACTGTCTCGTGTCTCGTGTCTCGTGCTGTCTTTGCACTGTCTTGTGTTGTTGTGTCTTTGCACGGTTTGCACCAGGTTGCACACATGCACTTTATGTGGCGAGGACACTTACTAGTCCTTATCCCTGTGTTTTTCTGTTTTTTTATGTTTTATGTTGTTTTATGTAGCATCTGTGTTCTGAAAGAACGTTGCTTCATTTCACTGTGTACTGCGTCAGCTATATATGGTTGAAATGACAATAAAAGCTTCTTGACTTGACTAGACTTTAGAAACGCACTGAATAATTGCATTGGAAGCGTGCATTTGCTTGAGGATTATTAGCGACAGTCCCATTGTCATTTAAAGAAGATTTTTTTGAACAATTCTTTTCTAATCTAAAAAAGTCAGATTTAGAATCAGATTCATTTGATTCAGAAAGTAGCTTTGGTGAATTAAAAGAAAAAGCTGCAATTTGAGATGCCACCTTATATTCTTCAGCTCTTCAATTTTAACTAAGTACTTTCCTATTTTAAATTTCAGCATCTCCTTCTGAGAACAATATGAATCTAGCTCTGAAGCTCTCCTCCAATATTTTGCTCCTTCAATGATTTATTCTTCTCGTTAATATCTTCAAACCTTTAATTTCCACTAAGAGGGAGACCTTGAGAGAGTTAGCTCTATCATCTGTAAGAGGATTGGAAAGAATATTGACTGAATTGAAATTATTTGTCAGGCATTTGGAAATAAGTCTGTATTATTTGTATTATATTATTTGTATTGTATTATACAGTCTATTTGAGGCTGCTTAGAGAGGTCCATGCTGCTCCATGTGTAGCCATATTAAAATCTTCACCTATAATAAGTATAGCATTTGGATATTTGTTTAACCAAGTCAAGACTTGACACCATTGTGTTTTCTTTAGATAAACTGTACCCATATATTTTCAGCAAAACCGAGGTGGTCTGACCAGTAAAATCACTATCAAAAGGAAATGACCCTCAGGGTCACTGACAGAGTGTAATATCTGGTCAACAATGTTATTCTGAACAGCGACACCTGCTGATCGCTCTGTGCTGTGAGACATCTATAGATCACAATGCTTTTTAACAAACAAAGAAAAGGGCTTTGTGTTTAACATTATTTCTTAATCCCCTGGCATTAAGATAAATGAAAGATAACATTGATAAATGGACAAGAAGATACAATTGTGAACAAATATCTGTACTTTTTACTTCTTACATTTTCAAAACAGACTCGTTACTTTAGTTTTAATCCATTGATTTGGTTAAATATTATTTTTTTATTTTCACTGCGTGCTGATTTCAGCCGAAAAACCGATTTCCTGTTACTGCGCGTCTTTTTCAATCCGCTGGTGTATAAAGTCCTGACTCTCACTCACCACAGAAGGCAGTAAGAAGTTTGGGGTTAATGTGGATGAGACAGAGGGAGTCAGTGATTAAACATGACTGAGATCAGACACATTCCTGATATATATATATATAAGCTTCCTGACTTGACTTGAAGAGGTGCATTTTCTCCGGGATCACCTCATTAACTGTCCGTGTGGAAACATAGCAAAGGCTCTAAATGATGTCCACACGTCTCTGCACTGATATAGCCTTTATATTTAATCACTGTACATATGCTTACATACATATCACATGCTGTACATATGATACATGTTTAACACCTCCAAGCTGCCAGTTTTGGGCACCTGAGCAAGCCCTTAACTCACTACTGCTCATTTAGTAAATGAGATCATTAAGAGTCGCTCGAGATAAACACTTCCAACAGGAAGTGGCTATATCTCGCTATCTTTGTCTCTCTATTTTCTCTATCTAATTGTCTCTGTGTCTCTTTTAGTAAATGTCTTTGTTTCACTGTATATGTCTCTCTCTTGCTGTCTCTCTATTTGTTTCTCACTCTTTCTAAAGCTGTGTCTGTGTCTGTGTCTCTTTGTCTCTGTCGTTCCTGCTTATTTACATGTCTAACAAAGTTTTGAGTGTGGAAGTATTGCCATTAGTGATCTATGATGAAAGACCTCCCTGGTTCGATTCTTACCTCTAGTTTCATATTGAACGTTATAAGAAGTTTTTAAAAACAGAACAATGAAAGATCATTAAAATTGGTTGCTGGCAAATCATGGTATATCAGTGGTGCAGGTGTAGGTGATGTGGTTCTTGTACCTGAGTCACTTCTCATAGACTTCGAGTTACTGAGAGAATGTACAGGAAGGAGAAGTTTTGACCCTCTACCATCATAATCTAAGAGAAAAAACACTGGTCTCCTAACTATAGAAAAGCCAAGAGTCCAATAAGCAAAGGCTTGTTTGCCTCTTCTGTGTTGGTGTAATGGTCAGTGAAGCGGTTGCTGCTATCTGACTCACCCGGTTTGATTCCTACCCCTTAGCTTTCCTTTAAATTGTTTAAAAAGTTTTTAAAAAGAACCACAAAAGGTCCTACAAATCAGGTTCTTGCAGGAGATCCTGTGGCTCAATTGGAAGAGCTTTACCTCTGGGTTGAGAGGTTGCCGGTTCAAACCCCGGCCAGGGCTCAAAGTTAAGCGTGTGGAAGGTTCCGGTGGCTGTAGTAAGGAAGGTGTCAGAAATGGCTACGTGGAAAGGTTGGATGTGGTTTCGGAGGGCGTATCCTGAAGCAGGGGGGCAATATCCGGGCATCTGCCCCCCCGGTGTCTGAGTAGCTGAAAACAGGGGGTTATGAAGCAAAAACGTTCAAAAAAGTATCGACTTAGTTTTGCATATATATGGAAAAATTCTGCCAAAAACCTATCACCCTCACTTTTTCTGAGGCTGTGAAGCAGCCAGTATTCACAGCCTTTGTTTAGGGTCAACTACCTCATTGCTCACCAGACACTACTTTCCACACAGCTTACCCAGTGTGGGGACAAGCCAGATGCAAACCAGCAACCTCTGAGCTCAGAGGTAAGGCTTTTATCACAAAGCCATCAAGTCCCACAACACACCTTCTTTTTTTGGGGGGTTTATCATTTGTTTCATGCTTCAAAGCAAGAAATTCAGACCAGACAGAAACACAGAAAGCAGGATTCGAACCCTGAACCCCACCAACAACAAACTACCAGTCTTAACCCACTGAACCATCGGGAAGGACCAGCTGCGATGATTGTTTAGAGCAGGTCTATCTTTTCTTTCAAACCATCAACCCAAGAATATAATGCTAAAGACAGACATAGGAAGCAAACCCATGACGTGACTAGCAGGGACAAAGCAGGATTCGGACCCTGATTCACACCATTAGCAAGGAACCAGCATTAACCCACTGAACTATCAGGAAGGACAAGCTGGGAAGCTTGTTTAGAGCAGGTCTAGCTTTCTTTTTAACCCTTCAAAACAAAAATATGAAGATGTATTAATCAGGAATTTAACCTACCTCATGACTAGCAGACAGAAAGCCAGGTTTGAACCCTGACCACCAACATTAGCAAAGTACCAGCCTTAACCCACTAAGCCATCAGAAAAAAACAGGATGGGAAGCTTGATAAGAGCAGGTCTATCATTCTTTTCAAACCATCAACACAAGAATTTAACGGTAAAGAAAGATGTAGGAATCGAAAACAGATGTAAGTAGCACAAGTTGAACCCACATTGTAAATAACAGGAAGAAAGCAGGATTTGAACCATGATCCCCACCACCAGCGAGATACCAACCTTAACCCATTAAACCATTGGTGAGGACAGGCTAGGAAGCTTATTTAGAGCAGGTCTATCTTTCTTTTCAACCCATTAAAAACAAAAATATATCGCTAAAGAAAGATGTAGGAAGTGAATCCTGATCGTGACTGGCAGACAGAAAGCAGGATTCGAACCCTGAACCCCACCAAAAGCAAGAAACCTGATTTAACCCACTGAACCATCAGGGAAGACAGGCCAGGAAGGTTGTTTAGAGCAGGTCTATCTACCTTTAAACCGTCAACACAAGAATATAAAGCTAAAGAAAGATTTAGGAAGCAGGAACATAACCTACATCGCAACTAGCAGGCAGAAAGCAGGATTTAAATCCTGATCCTCACCATCAGCGAGGCACCAGCCTTAACCCACTCAACCATGAAAGAGATCAGACTGGGATGCATGTTTAGATGAGGCACAAGCCTTAAACCACTGAGCGACCACTGCTGAAAAGCATGTGTGCTTTTTGGAGGGTTCATACTTTGTTTCATGCCAGCGCAGTAAGAAAGAAGGCATGTAGGACTGGCTTTGAAACCTTATCACCAGTGTGGACTATATTAAGGACCATGTTCAGGCACAAACCTTAACCCACTGAGCTACCACAGAAGTGCCTTTTTTTTGGTGGAGTTATCTTTCATTAAAGACCAGGAAATCAATCCAACACAGAAAGGACAGAATTGAAATGTTTTCAGAGGGGACACAGTCCAGAAGTTTTATTTACCAACACAGCAACCAGGAATCAAACTCTCAAACTCATCCTTGTGGGGATACTGACATTAACCCACTAGGCTGGCTATCTATCTATCTATCTATCTATCTATCTATCTATCTATCTATCTATCTACTTTTTACTTAAGTACATGTCAGAGCCAAAACTTCTTTACTTTCACTTAAGTGATTAGTACTTCAACTTTTACCCGAGTATTTTAAAACATGAGTATCTGTACTTCTACTTAAGTAAAGGATGTGTACTTTTGCCACCTCTGGATCAATAAGAAAGAAACAGGCTTAGATGACCATTAAAAGTCCATAAATTAAAGTCCAGCTGTAATACTTCAGAAGAAAATGATGACGACTAATACGTTTTGTAATAATTGGTGGTTTATGAAAACGAGTATCACATTCGACTCCGCTCCACAGAGAAATTTCCACAAATTCTGCTCCGATATATTCCCGCCTTTTTCTCTTGCCGCAAACTCTTTAGTCTCTCCTTGTCCGATGAAGCTCTGCATAGCATAGGTTATCATTAAGAAATTGGGCCTTTTTTCCAGCTTTCCACAAAGTATCGCGGACAACCCTTGAAGTAAAAGGCATGTCTGGCTGCAGATACAAATTACTGTGGATCTGATGTCTTCGTGGTTAGACTCGTGTACCCCCAATAATCTTTAAGTTTCGTCTCTGAGAGTATCTATTAAAAATCTAAAATGAGGGTTTCACTAGTCCCCATGAGACTCTCGAGATTTAAGCCTGAAATCTACATCTTTCACATTCTTGCTCAAAAGTCTTTGATCTTGATAGTATTTGCGCTAATCATTCCTTTAAGAGCCTCAGCATGATAATCGACGAAGAGGGTGGAAATGGGATCATAATCAGCTTTGCTCATTAAGATCTCATGCACCTCCATACCAATATCAGCGATGTTGTCTGATCTCTCCTTGCGTTTTTTCAAACTTTGGCAAGTTTAGAGTTATCAGTTGAAATGTATTATGCAGAGAGCATTGAATATTGGCCAAGAGCTCTTAAAACTTCATCTTAGCAAAGCACTATCTTGGCACCTGCCCTCCCAGACAGACGCACCTTCCGGTCCAGCTTCCGCCTTCACATACAATTGGGGCTATTTTTGTGAACTTTATTTATTTTTACATTTTCAAACTTGTAATACATATGCTACATTCATAAAAAGTGAAGTAATTAGCAATCATTTCCCCCCATTTTTGCAATTTTTCAATGTCATCATTCAATTCTGTTGTTAAAGCTGCTTGTTTAGATTGTGAAGAAGGAATGAAGTTAATCTACCAGGTGTATTTATTCATTTTAACAGGCCCCCACCAACAGTACATCAAGGTTCTGCAATAATAATAATCCTTTCACAAACCAGAGCAAATTACAAGCAGCTACATGCTTTTATTTTCCAACAGGGAAAGGAGAGGAGAGAGGAGGATAATATATAAAAAACGAAAAAACAAAGAAGCACAGAGTCCTACAAATGTGGAAATTATCATGGGTTTCGTTGCTTTTTTTTTTTTTGTACACGATGGCCTGTACTGAAGAGATCAACCATGAGGTCACATTTATTCAAATTATCCGTAAAGGTCATCATCGTTGTCCTCATTTAAGACGGCCCCTCCACTGCCACCTGCAGAACCTTGACTTGGTCCACCTCCAGCCTGATTACTGGAAGGGAATCTAAGAGGGAAAAAAAAAAAAATGGAATAAATTATTTTCATAAAAAACAAAACAAATAATTAAACAGCCATTTTATAAAATATGTGTTCTAGCTAAGAAAGGATTTTACCTGAAGCTGCCAAAGCCTCTGCTCTGCTGCAGGGTCTGTGCGAACATCTCATATTTGCGAATGTCATTATCGCTGACTGAGCGACGGGCAAAACGCATAGCTTCCTCAAAGTGGTCCTTTCTGATCTCAGGCACTGGGTCGTCCTCCTCCACTTCCTGAATTTAAAAAAAGAGACAGAAGATTGGGCATATAACTGCTAAAAAGCCAAACAAGATCACAAAATTAGGTTTTATAAATAAAAAAATAAAAAAAGTGTCACCCACCATAGCTGATGGGTTCGTCTGCCTCTCACGTTCCCTCCTGATCTCGTTCTCGATGGACTCACGAATAGCCAGTTTGCAGGCTCTCTGGCAAATTTCTGTCAAGTCGGCACCAGAGAACCCATTGGTCATCTTGGCCAGGAAGTCCAAATCTACTTCCTGAAATAAGAGAATGCAGAATTACAAAAACAAAACTATACAAGACTTGATGCGTTTAAGTGACTGCCACTGATTTAGCTCATTTTTGCCACTTTTATAACCACACATTATAAATTGCTAAAGCACTGAACAAGTGTTGAACCTTTGCGATTGGAGACTTCCTGAGGTTAGCTTTAAGAATGGCCATGCGGGATTTCTCATCAGGCAGTGGGATGTAGATAAGCTGATCCAGACGGCCAGGCCTGAGAATAGCAGCATCGATGATATCCGGTCTGTTGGTGGCACCGATAATGAAGACATTCTTCTTGCTGGACATACCATCCATCTCTGTCAGGATCTGGTTAATGACACGGTCGGCTGCTCCACCGCCATCACCCACGCTTCCACCACGGGCTTTAGCGATGGAGTCCAACTCATCAAAGAAGAGCACGCAGGGGGCAGCTTGACGAGCCTGAAGAAGAAAGGCGGGTTGTTTTATACAAAATAAATAATTAAATCACCTTTTATAGATCATCTGATCTAGAATAACAGATGGATTTTGGTTATGCTTTAGAACACACATTTACCCTTTAAATTTAAAATTTCTCACCTTATCAAAGATCTCACGAACATTAGCCTCAGACTCTCCAAACCACATGGTCAACAGTTCAGGGCCTTTAATGGAAATGAAGTTGGCCTGGCACTCATTGGCAATGGCCTTGGCCAGGAGGGTTTTACCACAACCTGGCGGCCCATAGAACAACACACCCTTGGATGGAGTCATACCAAACTTCAGGAACTTGTCTGGATGCTCCACTGGATACTAAAAAAAAAAGTGAAAAAGAAATTACACACCAAACAGTGCAAATGACGATATAAATCTTATGATCCTGCATGGAGATAAGATGGATTACCTGCACCAGCTCCTGCAGCTCTCTCTTGACATCATCCAGTCCACCAATGTCCTCCCAGGTGATGTTGGGCACCTCAACCACAGTCTCACGCAGAGCTGATGGGTTGCTCTGGCTCAGGGCCCACTGTAAAGTAACATGAAAGACTTTGAGCTTGCATATTATTTTAGCCAAATCTGTAATTAATGCATCAAATAAATTTATCATAACATATTACAGTACGCATATGATTGTTTTACAATCTTCATACCCTAAAGTCATCCATGGTGACAGCCAGTGAGTTCATGACCTCTGCATCGATTGTTTCGTCCTCCAGGTCAATGAGGTCCATCTTCTTACGAATGGCCTGCAGTGCAGCCTCTGAGCAGAGGGCAGCCAAATCAGCACCCACATGGCCATGGGTCTCATTGGCAACCTGAATAACAAACATCAAGGATTAACAGCAGCAACAAAAGCAGCAATTACATTTGGCAGTTGACCAGTTTAAAATACTGAAATAAAAGTTACATAATTGCCATGTGCTATGATTTACCTATTTATATACAATTACAGGGACAATTGGAAAGAATGGACAAGGGGGGAAAAAAATTAAAATAGTGGTGTGAAAAATTGTGTCACACTAAAAGTAAAAGATACAAGTGAACACATAATGCAGTTTTTAAATGAAGGTTTTTATTATTGAGTGAAAAAAAAAAATCCAAAACTACATGGCCCTGTGTGAAAAAGTGTTTGCCCCTAAACCTAATAACTGGTTGGGCCACCCTTACCAGAAACAACTGACCTCAAGCGTTTGCGATAACTTGCACTGTGAGTCTGTTGCAGCACTGTGGAGGAATATTAGTTCACTCATCTATGTGGAATTGTTGTAATTCAGCCACATTGGAGAGTTTTCGAGCATAAACCCCCTTTTTATGGTCATGCCACAGCATCTCAATAGGATTCAGGTCAGGACTTTGACTAGGCCACTCCAAAGTCTTCATTTTGTTTTTCTTCAGCCATTCAAAGGTGGACTTGCTGGTGTGTTTTGGTTTATTGTCCTGCTGCAGAACCCAAGTTCGCTTCAGCTTGAGGTCACGAACAGATGTTTGGATATTCTCCTTCAGGATTCTTTGTTAAACAGCAGAATTAATGGTTCCATTCATCACAGCAAATCTTCCAGGTCCTGAAGCAGCAAAACAGCCCCAGACAACCAGACTACCACCATATTTTACTGTTGGTATGATGTTCTTTTTCTGAAATGCGGGGTTACTTTTACACCAGACGTAACGGGACACACCTTCCAAAAAGTTAAACTCAGTCCACAGAGTATTTTCCCCAAAAGTCTTGGGCAGACCTTTTTTTGCCCAGTCTCTTTCGTCATGAACACTGACTTTAACTGAGGCAAGTGAGGCCTGCAGTTATTTGGATGTTGCGGGGTCTTTTGTGACATCTTGGATGAGTCGTCGCACTGTGCTTTTGGGGTAATTTTGGTCGGCAGGCCACTCCTGGGAAGGTTTTCCACTGTTTCATGTTTTTGCCATTTGTGAATGATGGCTCTCACTGTGGTTCGCTGGAGTCCCAAAGCTTTAGAAATGGCTTTATAATCTTTTTCAGACTGATGGAAAATAATTGAGAGCTCTCATTTGTTTCTGAATTTCTTTGGATCTCGGCATGATGTCTAGATTTTGAGGAACTTTTGGTCTACTTCACTTTGCCAGGCAGGTCCTATTTAAGAGATTTCTTGATTGTGAACAGGTGTGGCAGTAATCAGGCCTGGGTGTGGCTAGAGAAATTTCTCTCAGGTGTGATAAACCACAGTTTTAATAGGGGGCAAACACTTTCACAATCCAAAACTACATGGCCCTGTGTGTTTGGCCTCAATAATAAAAGCCTTCATTTAAAAACTGCATGTTGTGTTCACTTGTTATCTTTTACTAATATTTAAATTAGTTTGATAATCTGAAACATTAAAGTGTGACAAACATGCAAAAAAAAAAAAAAAAAAAAAAAAAAAGAAGGAAGGGGCAAACACTTTCACACCACTGTACATGTATACATACACACACACACACACACACTCAACTTCCAATTGAAAATTCAACATGCACATCCCATATTGAGCAAAACAATCTGTCTCATCAATTATATAATAAACATTCACTGCACAAGTCTTACTAGTAAATGCAAATAACCACCCAATATATTCTCCCACAAAAAACAAAACACAAACCTGCTCCAGATCAACATCATCAGCCAGCTTCATGTTCTTAGTGTGAATCTGCAGGATTTCCAATCTTCCTGTAGCATCAGGAATGCCGATATCCACCTCTCTGTCAAAGCGTCCTATAAAAGGAGAAATGGTTGAACTAATATAAATTGTAGTGTCCTAAATAAACAAGTATACTCAAGCTGTCTATAATGTCATTCATTCCTTTAAATGACAACAATTCACTTGAACTACAGCACTTGGAAACCAGACAGAGAGTTGCCAACAATACAGAGTGGAATGAGGAATCAATCAATCCTTCTCCAGTGAACATCTTAAATAAGAATTATTTCCTTTAGACATCTTATATATAAAAAAAAAAAAACTTTCAGGCCAAAAGGACAACAACAAACCATAATAAACTCATACTTCAGCATACAACCTAGATGCATACAGCATTTCATTTTGCAAACTTCTGTCTGTTGTAATATTTTGCAGCATCGGTTCAAAAGCTGGGGGAAAAATAAAGGCCCTTAAAAAAAAATCTAGCAATTTTACCGAATCTCCTGAGAGCGGGGTCAATGCTGTTGGGTCTGTTGGTGGCAGCCATGACGATGACATGAGCCCGCTGCTTCAGTCCATCCATCAGGGTAAGAAGCTGAGACACGATGCGCCTCTCTACTTCACCGTGAGTCTGAGGAGACCAAACCAGATCAGGTTACTACAACACAAACTTCCCACTGCATAATACAGGAGCAGAAAACCCAGCTTTTTAAGGCAACACCGAGCCAAAAGGTCATGAAACTCAAACTGTGTACAACAAACAATTACACATTAAATCAAATAAACGCAAAATGAATGCGTTCATTTATCCCCTAATGAAAAAAGTGTCAATGCAATTATTATTGAAAGACAAATAATCTATATAAAAGCATTTCAGCAAGAATAAACACTCATCCAACATAACAGTTCCTCACCTTCTCTCTCTTGGGTGCAATTGCATCCAGTTCATCAATAAAGATGATTGCAGGAGCGTTCTTCTCAGCTTCTTCAAAAGCTTTACGCAGGTTGCTCTCAGACTCACCAGCCAGTTTACTCATAATTTCAGGGCCTATGGAAGTGAGAACATAAAAACATTAATTATCTACAAAGATTAAGAGCATTTAAACCCCGATTTCAAGCTTCATAACTGTTTTACCATTGATCAGGAAGAAGAAAGCTCCTGTTTCGTTTGCGACAGCACGAGCAATCAGAGTTTTTCCAGTTCCGGGGGGACCGTACAGAAGAATACCACGTGGAGGCTGAGCCACAAAATGAAAATCAATTAATCATCACTCAAATCTGAGATTAAAAGTGTGTCTTAAATATGCTGGATTCCTTACTTTCACACCAATGGCCTTGAAAAGTGCAGGGTGCCTGAGTGGCAGCTCCACCATTTCCTTGATCTGAGCCAGCTGCTTCCTCACACCTCCAATATCATCATAGCCGACTTCATTCAGAGATTCTTCCTCATCCTGTCAAAACAACCAACATTTGTGTTAAAATGCTGCAGTTATATTTTGCCTCCCAAACCCGACATCAAATACAATATCATATTCTGCCATTACCAACACTTTAAAACATATAAACACCCTAAGAAAGCAAAGTATACTCTAGATAAAGTGTTCTATGATGTCTAATACAAAATAAAAAAATCGTGCCTTCAGACCTTTGATCTGATGCATACTATATTTCTGGACCTGAGAGTAGGTGTGTAATCAATTGCTTGAAACCAAAGTCCTTTTATCAGCTTTCTTAATTATGCTGTTAAACAGTAAGGACCAAAGTAAGGAAAAAATGGAAAGGGTAAAAAAAAAAAACAAAAAAAACAAACAAAAAAAACCTTCACAGACTCTGTGCTTAGGATGGGTTTGAGCTGAAGATCTTTATTAGAAAGCTTTGGACAGTGGTTTTAAAAAAAGATTCTTACAGTTCATAAAAACCCTTTGTGCTACTGCAAGGTATAAGGACATTAAGGATAATTTGACATTTGCCTTTAATGCAAAATGTTCTAGACAGCATTTTACCTGGGCTGCAGTCTAAAAATAAAGAAGCAGTGTCAGCATTACACTAATCTTTATGCATGAGAATAGGAATAGAAACAACAATGGTAACTGAGGAGCCTTGTAAGTTTTGTCTAAACAATTACATTCCTTAATCTGCCTACTGATTATTAGTAATAGTGACCAAAAATAAATAAATAAATAAATAAAATAATTTTGTTCCCCTCTAATAATTTCTTCAAAATGTTTATTTACTACTAAATGTTTAAATACATGCATCGTTTTAAGGTTGATTTGGTTCTAGTACACATGGATTTAATATCCAGAATAGATCAGGTGGATCGGTGCAGGAAGCCTAAAAGCTATGCTTTGCGTGAAGATGCAGAACTTGTACATTTCTCTTACCTCACGCTTAATAGGTTCTCCTTCACAGTGAATGACAGTGTCTGGAGCCACTATACAGTATGGGCTAGGGTCAGTCTCCACCACTTTAAACTCAACAGCACGCATGCCTCCTCTGACCAGGAAGATATCACCTATTGAAGAAAAAGAAAAACCCTTAACAAAGAATGCAATTGTGTGTTCTATGAAGAAGGTGTAACAAATTAAATAATTTTAACTACATATAAAATGATGTTCACCTTTGCGGATTGGCCGGTAAGCCTCTAGGAAGTAAGGCTTTAGATACACCTCAAATAAGTTGCCAGTTATTCCCTCCACTGTGTCATCAATGGGCAGAACATGGATCCGTTTCCCGTACTTCACATCTGGGCATGGCTGAATGCTAACAAATAGAACACAAAGGATATCTTTACATATATTTTGACTGCAAGAGCCCACGTCTAAACTTTAATATTGCAAAACACTACAAATTACTGAAAAAGATTTATTAATAGACAGCAGTGTTACCTGATGACATCTCCGAGGCGAACCCTGAGGTTATTACGCACCACTCTGTTCATGCGCACTTTCTCATCTGAGCAGCTATCATCAGACAGAACAATGCAAACAGTCTCCCTCCTTTTCTTGCCCTTCATCAACACAGTGTCTCCCCTGAAGAGCTGAAGCTCATCCATCTTGGCCTGAAATTGAGACACATTGCATCAAAATCAGACACTTGGGATGAACATCCATCTCAGGTGATCTGATCACAAGTGGAAAATGTTTACTGCTTGTGTTCTGGGATTTCATCCAGCTTCCAGTGACTGATCAAATTTCATGCCGTAGCTTTCCTTTGTTTTGTCTGTAAAGGTGGCTAGCAACATAAGTAAATTATGGAACAAGTCACACTTGCTAAAGTGGTTTTAATGGGATTTTCTTTACTCCTAAGAGCTTAAGTAAATTTTACTTTATTACATTTAGACATAATGAAATGTTTACATGCCAAATTATGGGTATAGTACGCCAATTGGCCAACACCATAATAAGATGCATATTAAGAGTGCTTAATAATGAGAAATTAAAAGCCATTTAGGATTTTTCCTAACTAGGTGCTTCGGTGATTAAACTACACAATCCTGTCCAAGTGAACAGATTAACATGCACATAGAAAAACTACTACATTAAACTGCTACAAAATATCCTCTTTATTTTTAGTTATATCCATAACAAGTAATGCACTTTGTGAGAATTCATTACAAAACGGCCTAATAAAAACCAATATATTTTACATGACCTTTATTGGACAAGTTGCACAATATGTGTAAGTGATTCTGTAACATTTTGTAGTCCCTGATTAGACCACTGTAGACCATCATCAAGAACCATTTCACACAGGTACACTTCTCTGCCCACTTGTGATTCTATCATCTGAGACAGGTGCTAATACAAGGTTTGAATGGTGTAGTATTTGCAACCAAAAACAGACTGTTCTATTGGCCATGGGCATACCTGAGAGAGGGAGACCACACTGTTATCTTCATTGATCGATTCATCAACAATCAACCTGTTGGGTCTGTTCTTTTGTTTTAGAATGGCAGTAGAAAGATCGTCATTTTTAGATCTGTGGAGGATCAAGCAAAGGATACAATAATTATTCACATACTAGCAAACAAGAATATAAATAAACAAAAGCATATTTGAAAAAAAAAAAATGAACCTGGCAACATCACCCTATTTCACTGAAAACGAAAATGAAAGAACTATTAAAAGACCAACGCAGTTTCATAATGTCAGTTCATTCAAATGCACAGGATTAGATTTTATTTTTAACAAAATCAGCGGTGTAAAATCCACATGTGGCCCAAACAGAGCTTCACTCCAGATCTTTTTACTCTTGATTGATTAGTGAATCGAATCATTTGGCTCGGTTCAATAATAAGAACCGAATGGCAAACGGATCACTACCACTTTTCCCCTAAAGCAGAAAGTTTGCAGTATTGTGGCAGATGTTTTTCGTCTGATGAATACTGAAATACTTTAGTCAGATTTTCCCATATTTTATACATCGACTAAACATGACCACTTCAATTTATATCATCGCAAACAACATGAACATGATCCCCTTTGTTTCATTCACACAGCTGACAACAAAAACAGACACTCGACGGTTCGCGGAGTTTCGTAGAGTGTCGACTCGTTTATAAACGGCTCATCATGAGCCGTTTATAAAGAAGCCTCTATCGACATGTACACCAAATAATCATCACAAAATAGACTCCAGGCTGGATTAATAAATAAATACACGTGGACTAATTCAGTTTACTATTAAATACATCGAGCTTTCGGTGCCGCTCCATCTTTGTGAGCTAGACTGTCAAAAGCAAGGGTTAGCATTACGTGGCGTGAACGAACCAATTTGGAAATCATAAATAACTAAATAACGTTATATAGATTATTAAAAACGTCAAAATGTAAATTTGATAACAAAACGCCCAGAGTGTAGTGAATACAGCCGGAAAAACTACAGGCTTTATCAGTACACGATGGCCGAATGACACAGCAAATGTCTGGGCTTGAACCTGACCCTAAACCTAGCAGCAAACAAGAACCAGGGTGAGAGTGAAAACCACCAGGGTTTAGTCTGAAAATGAATTAAATCTGATTTATTCGGGAAAATATCGTGCTATTTATTTTTATTTTTTGGGAAATTGACGCTCAGCTTTATATCACGGATCAGCTCGAAGCTAAAGCTAGTCGCGGGTTTGTGTTGAATAAAATAAACAATATCAACGGATTGGTGAATATTCATTATCGGTGTGAACAAAACAATTAAGACATTATATAAACGTTTATTTTTATGTAATCACATTCGGACATACGGTCAAACAATGACTTAAAAACATGCCTGATGCCGGTAGGCCAAAGCCTGACCCGGAGAATGACTCAGTATCGTTGGTTAGCTAAAAGAGCTAACCAAAGCTAGCACATCATAGTAACGGGAAGGTCTTACCTGGCAAACGTGATGTATGAAAAATAATAATTTCGAGCTTTAAAATAAAACTATTATCTACATAAAGCTCATTATAGTCATTTTACATGTAAATTAGTGAGCGGTTTAACGGCTCAGCCTGGGCCATCAGCAGCGCCGCTAGCTAGCTAGCCTAGCTCCAGCTAAACTGCGACGCTTAACACAACTTTTAAAACGCGCACAAAAAAAAGACCTGAAAAGTCTGCGTGGGTTTCATTTATTATTTTACTCACTCGCCGCCCGAAGCCATCCTCCACTTGAGACGCTATAAATAAGATGCAGAAATGTAGCCTTCTTAAACAGTCAAGTCCAAGCTCCGCGACAGCACTTCTTCTTCTTCCTCTTCACCCCTGCAATGAATTTCAAAACGTCAGCTTAGCTTGCTAACATAATCTGCGGAAAGACACTACACGGCCACCGACCAATCAGACAGAGGTGTAGGTGTTAGGAAGGTTTCCTCTCATGCTCGATGGACCAATTGTAAGAGAGTTTCACTATCTGGTGTGCGCTAATCAGGATCTTGTATTCGCCCCAGCGTGTCAATAAAAACACGGTACAGGATTTAGAACACTCAAACTTTACTGGGTTTATAATTGATCGTGTGTGATTCTTGCTGTCATCTGGTAGGTTGCGCGATGCTGACTGACCTGCTATTTGGTAGGTTGAGCGATGTTGAATGACCTGCTGTTCAGTAAGCTGCGATGCTGCTATTGCTAAGTGTTCTGGCCTTTAATGCTCTTGATGGAGAACGGTGCAATGTGATGTCAGAGGCAACTTATCATAAGGGGTAAACTGTGTATCTCCCTCCAGTGGTGAAGCGTGGAAATATAACGGAATGGGATCTTCAACTCTGCTTCATCCAGCTCTATCTCCGATCTTTTACTCAATGCCACTGTCTCTAAACCATGGGCGTAAATCCCGGGGGAGGAGGACGTGACCCCAAAAAAAAAATAAAATAAAATAAAAATATCACAATCTCTATCGTGAAAATATATGTATGTATACCTAAATAATTGTGTAAGTAGAAAACCCACTGCCTGCTTTCCCAGTTCATCTTACCTACTCTACACACACGAGTCAGGTGTGTGTCTGCGGCTCAATTAATGTTCAACTCCATTAACTAGGGTATTTTATTCACTTTAAATAAAGCGATTCTCTTTAATGTAGTAGATGCAGACTCATTCATAAATTAGTTGCGGCAAAAATGCTGAGTGCCAATGTAATTTTCCATGAATCTGCTATATTAGTGATTAAAATAAGACTTATCTAGTGAACGTTAGCTTGTTTACAATAGCTTGTAGCATAGTGCACTGCAGCTAACACACCAAAGCCGTTTCCCATGCAGTGTTTTATTTGGGACGACTTGGCGTAATGTTAACTTAACATTAACAGCCACAATTAGCATATTGTTTATCTGTGCATTTACTAAATGAGCACTGTGCTACGTCTGAACTGACCCCACTGTATTTTTTTGTATAATCAATTTCTATTCTGTTCTTAAGTGTCTTCATTAATTTTAAATAAAATTTTAAAAGTTTTTTTAACTCCTTGTTTTGCTTTGTCATTGAACCTGAGAAAAACTTTGAAAATAACCATATTGACGCAGTCTCTATGATACAATCTTCTTCTTCTTCTTTCGGCTGCTCCCATTAGGGTTTGCCACAGCGGATCATCCGTCTCCATACCACCCTGTCCTCTACATCTGCCTCTTTCACACCAACTACCTGCATGTCTTCCCTCTCCACATCCATAAACCTCCTCCTTGGCCTTCCTCTTTTCCTTCTTCCTGGTGGCTCCATCCTCAGCATTCTCCTACCAATATAACTCATGTCCCTCCTCTGCACATGTCCAAACCATCTCAATTTTGCCTCCCTCACCTTGTCACCAAAACGTCCAACATGCGCTGTCCCCCTAATAAACTCATTTCTCTATGATACAATAATAATGATAAAAGCAAAGTTGTTCACTGTGGGGACACTGTCTTTATAAGTACAATTTTACTGTATTATTTTTTTCCCCATCAAAAATTGCTCATGAGAAATTTTATATTTATTGTCCCCCCCTACTGTTAAATGAAATTTACACCCATGCTCTAAACCATACAACATGCTCTTCTCCCTGCAACCGCACCACTCCACTGCCCTCCCTTTCATTCACACACATGTACTCTGTCTTACTCCTACTGACTTTCATTCCCCTTCTCTCCAGCATGTACCTCCACCTCTCCAGGCTCTTCTCAACCTGCTTACTACTCTCACCACAAATCACAATATCATCCGCAAACATCATAGTCCACGGAGACTCCTGTCTGACCTTATCAGTCAACCTGTCCATCACCACTGCAATTTTGCTCAGAGCCGATCCTTGATGCAGTCCAACCTTCACCTTGAACCAGTCTGTTGTTCCTATTGCACACTTAACTGCTGTCACACTGTCCTCATACATGTCCTGCACCACCCTCACATACTTTGCTGACACACCTGACTTCCTTATACAATAACACAACTCCTCTTTCGGCACCCTGTCGTACGCTTTCTCTAAATCCACAAACAAACAATGAAACTCCTTCTGACCTTCTCTATACTTCTCCATGAACATTCTCAAAGCAAATAAGGTGTCTGAGGTGCTCTTCCTCGGCATAAAACCATACTGTTGCTCACAGATGGTCACCTCTTCTCTCAGCCTGGCTTCCACTACTCTTTCTCGTAACTTGATGGTGTGACTGATCAACTTAATTCGCCTGTAGTTACTGCAGGTCTGCACATCTCCCTTATTCTTAAAAAACGGTACCAGCACACTCCTTCTCCTTCCTCAGACATCCTCTCACCTTCCAAAATCCTGTTAAACAATCTGGTTAAAAACTCCACTGCCATCTCTCCTAAACATCTCCATGCTTCTACCGGTATGTCATCTGGTCCTACCGATTTTCCACTCTGCATCCTCTTAATAGCTGCTCTCACTTCCTCCTTACTAATTCTATCCACTTCCTGCCTCACCACCTCTACACCATCCAACCTTCTCTCTCTCATTTTCCTCATTCATCAACTGCTCAAAATACTCCCTCCATCTTCTCAACACACTCTCCTCACTAGTCAAAGCATTTCTATCTCCATCCTTTATTGCTCTAACTTGCAGAACATCCTTCCCAGCTCAGTATCTCTGCCTGGCTAATCAGTAAAAATCCTTCCTCCTTGCTAAGTGTCCAACTTCTCATACAGCTCCTCATATGCCTTCTCCTTGGCTTTCGCCACATCCCTCTTTACCTGCTGCCGCATCTCCTTGTACTCCTGCCTACTTTTCTTATCTCTCTGTCGATCCCAATTCTGTTTTGCCAACCTCTTTCTCCTTATGCTCTTCTGCACTTCCTCATTCCACCACATCTCTTTGTCTTCCTTTCAATTTCCATATGTCAAATCAAGTATCTTTCTAGCTGTCTCTCATCACTTCTGCAGTAGTTGCCCAATCATCCGGCACCTCTTCATCACCACCGAGCCTATCTGACCTCTTCCCTGAACCTTACACTAGTCTTCCTCCTTCAGTTTCCACCATCTAATTCTTCTTTCAGTCTTCGCTCTCCTTCTTTTCTTCTTCACCTCCAAAACCATCCTACAGACCACCATCCAATGCTGTCTAGCTACACTGTCCCCCGCCAACACCTTACAGTCTCCAATCTCCTTTAGGTTGCATCTCCTGCATAAAACATAGTCCACCTGTGTGCACCTTCCTCCACTCTTATACGTCACCCTATGATCCTCCTTCTTCTAAAAATAAGTGTTCACCACTGCCATTTCCATCCTTTTAGCAAAATCTACCACCATCTGCCTTTCTACATTCCTCTCCTTAAAGCCATACCTACTACTTAAGTGACATACTCCGCTGATTAATCCATAGGATGACATACAATGCTCCACAAGTGGGTAGTGAGATGGAGAGAAGGAAACATTCTTGAGTGAGTTAGATGAAGTGGTAGAAGGTGTACCTAGGAATGAACAATTGGTGATTTGGGGCAGATTTAAATGGGCATGTAGGTGAAGGGAACAGAGGTGATGAGAAGGTGATGGGTAGGTATGGCTTAAAGGAGACTTAAAGGAGAGGAATGTGGAAGGGCAGATGGTGGTAGATTTTGCTAAAAGGATGGAAATGTCAGTGGTGAACACGTATTTTAAGAAGAAGGAGGATTATAGGGTGACGTATAAGAGTGGAGGAAGTTGCACACAGGTGGACTATGTTCTATGTAGGAGATGCAACCTGAAGGAGATTGGAGACTGTAAGGTGTTGGCAGGGGTTGTAGCTAGACAGCATCGGATGGTGGTCTATAGGATGGTTTTGGAGGTGAAGAAGAAGAGGAGAAGAGTGAAGACTGAAAGAAGAATAAGATGGTGGAAACTGAAGGAGGAAGACTGTAGTGTGAGATTCAGGAAGAGGTCAGACAGGGGCTCGGTGGTGGTGAAGAGGTGCTGGATGATTGGGCAACTACTGCAGAAGTGATAAGGGAGACAGCTAGAAAGGTACTTGGTGTGACCTCTGAAAATAGAAAGAAAGAAAAAGAGACATGGTGGTGGAATAAGGACGTGCAGGACAGCACAAGGAGAAAGGGCAAAACAGAATTGTCATCGACAAAGTGATGAGAAAATTAGGCAGGAGTACAAGGCAGCAGGTGAAGAGGGATGTGGCGAACGCAAAAGAAAAAGCATATCCTTTTGTACCGATTTACCAGGCAGAGGGACCGAGCAGGGAAGGATGTGCTGCAAGTTAAATCAATAAATAATGGAGATGAAAATGTTTTAACAAGATTGTTTAACAGGACTTTGAAAGTTGAGAAGATGCCTGAGGAATGGAAAAGAAGTGTGCTGGTACCGATCTTTAAGAATAAGGGAGATGTGCAGACCTGCAATAACTACAGGGGAATAAAGTTGATCAGTCTCCATTGACTATGATGTTTGCGGATGATATTGTGATTTGTGGTGAGAGTAGTGAGCAGGTTGAGAAGAGACTGGAGAGGTGGAGGTACATGCTGGAGAGAAGGGGAATGAAAGTCAGTAGGAGTAAGACAGAGTTCATGTGTGTGAATGAAAGGGAGGGCAGTGGAGTGGTGCGGTTGCAGGGAGAAGAGGTGGAGAAGGTGGAGTAGTTCAGGTACCTGGGGTCAAGAGTGCAAAGTAATGGAGAGTGTATTAGAGAAGTGAAGAAAAGTGTGCAGGCAGGGTGGAGTGGGTGGAGAAGTGATAGCAGGAGTGATTTGTGATAGGGTAGGAGTGATTTGAGAAGGGTATCTGCAAGAGTGAACAGGAAGTTTATAGAACTGTGGTGAGACCTGCGATGTTGTATCGATTAGAGACAACGGCAGTAAATAAAAGACAGGAGGCGGAGCTGGAGGTAGCAGAGCTGAAGATGTTAAGGTTTTCATTGGGGGTGATGAGGATGGACAAGATAAGAAATTAGTTTATTAGAGGGACAGCACATGTTGGACGTCATGTCACATGTTGGTGACAAGGTGTGTGAGGCGAGATTGAGATGGTTTGGACATGTGCAGAGGAGGGACATTAGTTATATTGGTAGGAGAATGCTGAGGATGGAGCCACCAGGAAGGAGGGAAAGAGGAAGGCCAAGGAGGAGATTTCATGGATGTGGTAATGGAAGACATGCAGGTAGTTGGTGTGAAAGAGGCAGATGTAGAGGACAGGGTGGTATGGAGACGGATGATCCGCTGTGGCGACCCCTAATAGGATGCAGTCGATAGAAGAAGATATCTTAGAAGATAAAAATGGACGTTGTGAATGAACATGTGTTTCGCTTAAGGTTTTAATTTTGCCTCTTTTATATTTATTACTTATATTTTTAATAAAAAATTGTAAGAAATGCGTGCTGCATTAATCACGCATAAATTAAACAAGTGCCATTAAAATGAATTTGCATTTTGACAACCTTAATTGATATATTAATACAAAACAAGTAAAAATTTATTGTTACCCAATAAATTTATCTGGGCTGAACATCCACTATATAGAAAACATGCAGAAAAAAAATTTATGATCAGGAATGTTTCTTTTCTTAGTCATGTTTACTTCAATGTTTACTTCACTGACTCCCCCTGTCTCACCCCAGACTTCTTGTTGCCTTCTGCTGCCGCCTGTTGCTAATTTTGTAAACTAGTCTACATCTGTGGTGTGTGAGAGCAAGAAAATGATACACCAGTGAATTGAAAAAACTACACAATGACAGGGAATCAGTTGATGGGCTGAAAACAGCGCAGTGAGAATAGAAAATATTTCATTAAATAGACTAAAACTAAAGTAACAAACCTGTTTTGAAAGTGTAAGAAGTAGAAAGTACAGATGTTAGTGTAAAAATGTAATGAGTAATGTAATAAGTTTCTATAATGTAATGTAAAATGTCATCCTGAAAATAGTGAAATGAACAACTGATACCAGAAAAATCTCTATGCAGTGGTGAGTGCACAAATCACGAAGTTAATGTACAGATACACACTAAAATATTACTGCAGTAAAATTGCTCCCTTAAAACTTTCACTTGCTTAAAAATACAAAAGTATATGCCCTCAAATGTACTTAAGTACCAAAAGTACTATGATATGTTATTTGTTATGGCTATAATGTTGCTAATATCATTTTTGTCTAAAAAAATGATAATAATCGTTTAATCAACACAGTTTATGTGAAAAGACTCTGGTACTCTTAGCACACCAATCTATTAATAGTATTATATTAATGAGTCAAACACTGATTGATATCTATCATTATTGTGCAAATAAGGCCACGGGTGTTGTGGCAAGTTCGAGTCAGGAGATTCTTCCATTATTTATTCCTCTCAAAATGTTCTGCTTGCTGTTGAACTGACGCTGAACTGTATATTGGTGATAAGAAAATACCACCAACTGGCAATCAAAACAAATCAAAACACAGGGCTCGCTCAAACCTGATTGGTGGCTTGACCAATTGTAACTGTTTTTGTAAAATGTTTTTGAGTAAAAAATAATTACTTTGAAATGTAGTGAAGTAAAAGTCTCCCCAAATGGAAACACTCGTACGGAAATAAATACAGAAGTACAGATATGCAAAAAAAGCTACTTAAATACAGTAACGAATTACATTTACTTCGTTACTGTCCACCACTGCTCTTATGTCCATATGCTAATATGTTCACTAATGATGCAAATAACCATTTTTAATTTAATACCATAAGCATGTATTTCAAAGTATTAACAATTCTGTAAATAATGTTAAATAAACTCATAAAATATGTATTTCTTAGTTAATACATTCTAATCAATTCCACATGTTGAGGTTCAATTCTGATCCAATAAGTCTGCATGTTGGTCCAACATACACGTAGGTATGCATGAATGAAATAGGAAATATTAACAATTCTGTATAAATTCCTCGATTTTCCTCTTCAGGCTGCTCAGGTCAAAGGCTGTAGGATCCTCATTACACGTTTGAAGATACAAGGGCAGATCTCTAGAATACAAATAAAAAAATGAGTAATGTGTTGCCTAACACAAAAGTATCAACAAAGAACCAGTTACAATCCTTACCAGACTGGTTTTTGATTTGTAGTTACACACAAAACATACAAGACCGACGGCGGATTCGGTAGCTTACACTGGTGGTGTTGACTGTGTGAAGTTAAGGATTTGCTTCCACATGGCTGCTGCCTCCTGCTTGCGGTCCAGCCTCCACATGATCTCCACCAGCCACATTCCAGTGTTCATGCATCCTGGTAAAATGAGAGCCAATTTTGAGTGGGGTTGAGAATGTTATTCCGTAATGATGTAATTCATAAGCACTTTACGACTTTTCAGTAGTAGTTCAATGCTAGATTAAAAATGAAGACTCACTAAAAATCATATTTATATTAGACTAGGGGAATGTTCAGGTCCCAAAAATATAATGTAAAAACATTATTATTATATCATACATAACCTGCTTATCATAAAACGAAACTGAATGTCACATTGATGGAATGACAGGTACAGTGGAAACTCGTTTTGCGAATGTAATTCGATCCAGATTAATATACTCAAACCAAATCATACGTATAACGACGCGAATTTCCGCATAATTAGAAATAATGGAAATTCGGATAATGCGTTCCAGGACCCAGAAAATATTCATATAAATGAAACAATACATTACAATATACAGTAAAATAATACATTTTAAAGTGATATTTGTTGTATTACTGTATATTGTAACAACAATAATAATCTTTAAAAGAAAAACTGTTTAGAGGAGAGTCTCTCTTTAGAGGAGAGATGGTGTGAGGAAGACAAGGCGGAATGGAGGATAAGGGTAACTGCTGGGAAGGAGGTGAATCGCCATGGGAAGGCTTTCACTATCTTCACTTAGTCTTTCAGTTTTCTACTCACTTGGATCTCATTTTTTTTAAACTTTGACTAAAAACCCCATCTAATGAAATTTCTTGGCTGTTGTCACGGAGTTAGGAAGCGTGTGAAAAGAACCAACGTCCCAGCGCGACGTTCGTATAACGAAGCTTCAAACATATAACGAGACAAAATTTCACGGGTATTTTTGTTCGTATAACAAAACTTACCTGGTGTCGCCTGAAGACTGAGCTGAAAGTCCCTTAAAGCCTCCTTCAACTTGCCTCTCTCTACAAAACACACAGCTCTAAATGAAAGTGCTTTTCCTTTAAGAGCTTCCAGGAATGTCACTGTTTTCTCAACCCCAGGATCTTTCACTGCAAGGGACATATTTTTTTAAGTGACTGCAACTGTATTAGAATGAATCTCATTACATACACAGGAGCAACAGAAAAAAATCAAAAGATCTAGATCACTATTTACATGCCACTCATAAAAGGAAGATAATTAATTTTATGCCATCCTGTAAAAGAAGGAAATATTTGGGCTTGCCTTTTTGTTTAATGCACACTTTTACCAGTTGATTGATAGCTCTGCAAAGAAAATATGCAAAAAATATATATGATGAGTAAAAGAATCGAACTAAATGGCACTCAATTTAAACAGCTTCAAGATCTTTTTTTACCTAGTAAAATTGGTCAACGCCTCTTTTGTATCTTTGAGTTGTAAATGAGCCTGCCCTTGAAGGTAGTAAGCAGCTCCAGACCACAGAACACACTGCAGTTTCTCCTCTTGAGAATCAGCTTCCAGCGTAAGAGGTACGAGTTCTCTGGAAACTAGTGGTGAAATCAACAAACTCTCTGGGATGAGGTCAACAGTTTTAGCAATAACCTCATCACAAATAGCAAGGGCATCCCAAACGCGTTTGGCTTTTAAAAGGGCAAAGGCTGCTTCAAGGTAGATCGCTGGAATTCTTGGAAATGACGAGCCATCTTCCACAGGCATCTGCATTGTTTTAGATTCGCATGTCATTATATATAGTGAGTGATATTCAGAAAATCATAATTAAAATGGTTAACTCACTTGTTTTGAGTCTGACTGCAAAGAAGCCAAGAGATCAAGATAATATTCAGCTCCTTCCGAAGTCCTAAAGAAAAGTTGGACATACATGTTTGAGAATAGCATTTTTTTTTTACAGGTTTATGAAAACACAGAACTGTGGAGGAATGGAATGGTCTTAATGTTGGTGCACTTGCCTGTCACTGAGTACACATCTATGCCCCAGTGTGTGTAGTATATAAAGAGTAGATGGAATTTGACAGATAAATTCGATTTGTTCACTACCAAGCAGCATATCAGGAGATATCAATGGCATTGATGAATTTGATGGATTGCTCTCAGCATGCAACATTACAGCCTGTGAACATAAGTAAATGAATAAAATTGTTATATTGTATATATTTTATAGCATGTAATATATTTTGTACTAGAATCATGTTTGGAATATAGTTTGTCTATAGTAAGATCACTTACAGAGTGCAGGAGATGTAATGCCTCTATTTCTGCATTGGTGTTACTCAGCTGTTTGTATACTAGCGAACTCTGATAAAGAGCCCTTTGGCAATTAAAGTCCACCTCCAAGGCCTTTCTGTAACATTGAAGAGCACTCTGGGGCTTTTGCTGAAAACACAAATATCAAGCAAATTATGAAATAATGTTTTTAAGTTGCAGAATTACAATACTTTAAAGTCGCAAAAAATGTCATAAAAATAATACAGTCAACCCCTTGGAAAATTTGCGAGTTCTCATTTGCAAACGACAGCAAGTTGTGGATTATCTTAAAATTCGCGGGAATCTGCGGCGTATGTTCAGGCGTATGTTCAGGAACGTTAGGAACATTTTAAATGATGTATTTGGTCAAATACTGTACACTATTAAGTTTATAAAGTGACAATGTCTAAATTAATTCACTAAGGTACCATATGGGCTGTGGGGGTGTGTCCAGAATTCGGATTTTCGGAAACTTCGGAATTCCGTGAGTTCCAGGGGACCACTGTATACAGATTCAGTGTCCAGTTGCCATGGTAACCAAGAAAGATTTGTAGCCAACACAAGTCTTTAACCAGCTAACCAACAATGCTTGCTAAAATGTATCAGGGATGACACTATTTATGTACTTACATTTACTCAACACATAAAATCCCACATCGATATAACTAGATAACATCCCTCCAACTGAGTGTGTATGTGTATATTTATAAGGATATTAGAGATGAGAGTGGAGAAATATGTGGAGATTTGGCAGTGCAGTGACTTTTTACCAGCTTGGCATAGCAAAATCCTGTGAGCACGTGAACATGAGCCAGAAGCGCTCTGGGCGAGGGCTGGGTGGCAGCTTCCTGCAAAACCCTAAAAGCCTCGACATATTTCTCTTTCTTCATCTGCTCCACTCCTAAAA
Organism: Silurus meridionalis; assembly: GCF_014805685.1. NCBI lineage: Eukaryota > Metazoa > Chordata > Actinopteri > Siluriformes > Siluridae > Silurus > Silurus meridionalis. The sequence continues at coordinate 12,657,659 of NC_060910.1, read as the reverse complement.
CACATATACATTATTACATACCCATATGACAGATTAAATCATTTTAGATTTTTAGTTTGGCCGCACAGAGCTTAGTAAACACCAATATACCAATAGAAATGAATGTGCACACGTGCAAAAGCTCCTGGAGGTCTTTGGTTGCTAAAGCAACAAGAAGGGAGTCGTCTTCTTCGATAGAAAGAGTGAGGTTTCGGGTTTCTGCAAGCAGATCCCCTGACGATGTGCTCTGTATCAGGAAGAAGAAGCAAGATGGTTAAAATATTGCAATTTATTTTTTTTATTTATTACAAAATCTTAAATTAAAGATGAAAAAAAACAAAAAAAAAAATTTATTTTTCAATCACTAAACATTTGCTTTACTGATGCCCTGAGGATATTTAATGGTTATTTGTCAATTTAGGGATGACAATTTCCTGAAACACCCCACCATGCTGCTACATTCTTTGGTTATTCTATTATGTTTACCAAACATTTTGATCAAAGGACAGCTTTCCACATATAGAATAGAAAGAAACGCAAACAAACTGTTATCATGGCAGATACATTTACTCCCCATTCTGTTTTCAGTGAAATTGAATAGATTGATTTCCCTGGGAGGTGATATAGGGTACTTATGGCTATCAAGAATATATTTAGAAATGCTTTCTATTTCACAAGCTGTTTCTCTGATGCATTCTATGGTCAGATTTGTGTACAATGTATTTTATATATATGTATATATAAAATGAAATTAAGACAGCTGGGGTGGTTCTTCATTTTTGGTGGTCTTTTTTTAGAAATAAAACTATAAATCTGTTCCATCAGGTTACTGTCTGAGGTATCTCCAAAGTTATATATGAGCAAAATGATTACAAAAGTTATAATGGCTAAATGTGCATACAACCTTATTAGACATGAACATTTTTAACACTGTAAATGACAATGTCTGTTGTAATGCCATAAGATTTTACATGACATACTTTGTGATTAACATGCAGAAGCAAATCCAGGACTCCATCATAGTTGCGTTCTGAGAGCCAGACCGCCCACTGAATCAGGAGAAGTTTGTGGATCCATGGCTCATATGCCATACCACCAAAAGTCTTCAGCACAGCTTGCCATAACGCAACCAAATCATAACTGGGAACCTGCTTGTGTACAGCCTCTAATGCTAGAAACCACAAAAAAGTAAAACAACAAAGTATTTATAAACATACAATTCCCATCTGCAAATGTTTTTCCTACAATTAATACATGACTTTACATTTACCTCTTATTAGGATATTGGTGATGCAATCCTTTGTCTCTTTTGGTGTGCCGCAACTCAGAGAAAACAGCAAAGTGTTGTATGAAATGGTGATTTCAAGCTTTAGGTGTTTTGTTTGGGCGGCCACACCTGTTAAAGGAACATAATAATACACCAGTTTTTCTATTTAACAATAAGGTGGCTTTATTGTAATAACTCCTATATACAAAAAGTACAGTACACAGTTAAACAAAACAACATCCCTCCAGGACTATGGTGCTACATTAAACAACAAAGCTACATAAAGTTAGTTTATTAGTGTGCAGCGGTGTAACCTCGTAGATGGGGTGAGTGGCAGCTGCTGTTCTTAAAATAGGTTTTGGCAACCTAATTATGAGCTGGGATTACATCTGCATGACAGACAGACAGACAGATTTTTATCTACAGTTGAAACCAGATATTTACATACACTTCAGAAAAAAACACAAAAACTTATATTTCTTTACTGTCATACATTAAATCAGAGTAAACTTTTTCTGTTTTAAATCAATAAATGTTAACATTTTTTGCATTTGTTAAATGTCAGAATCGAGCGAGGGAGAATTTTTATGTATTTTTATTATCACTTTCATCAAAGTCAGAAGTATACATACACTAAGTTTATCGTGCCTTTAAACAACAAAAAAAACTCCAGATGATTCCATTCTAAGCTTAAGAAGCCTCTGATAGGTTAATTGATTCCATTAGAGTTAATTGGTGGCACAACTGTGGATGCATATAAAGGCACACCTCAAACAAAGAGCCTCTTTCTTTGACATCATGGGAAAATCAAGAGAAATCCAAGACATCAGAAAAAGAATTGTTGACCTCCACAAATATGGCTCATCCTTAGGTGCAATTTCCTGCAAATGCCTGAAGGTCCCACGTTCCTCCGTTCAGACAATAATACGCAAGTTTAAAAAACATGGGAATGTACAACCATCATACCGCTCAGGAAGGAGACGGATCTCTCGGAGTCCCAGAGAGGAACGTTTTTTGTTGCGAAATGTGCCAACCCCAGAACAACAGCTAAATATCTTGTGAAGTTGCTGGATGAAACTGGTAAGACAGTGTCATTATCCACAGTAAAACAAATACTGTACCGCCATGAGATGAAAGGTTACTCTGGGAGGAGAAAGCCATTACTTCAAAACCACCATTAAAAAGCCAGACTACAGTTTGCAACTACACATGAGGGAACAAAATCCTAATTTCGGGAGACATGTCCTGGTGTCTGACAAAACAAAAATTTAACTGTTAGGCCATAATGATAAACGATATATTTTGAGGAAAAAGGGAGAAGCTTTGAAGCCTCAGAACACCATCCCAACTGTTAAGTATGGGGGTGGTAGTATAATGTTGTGGGGCTGCTTTGCTGCAGAAGCGACTGTTGCACTTAGATGCATAGATGGCATCGTGAGAAAAGAAAATTATGTGGATATATTAAAGCAACATCTGAAGACATCAGCCAGAAAGTTAAAGCTTGGGCGCAAATGGGTCTTCCAAATGGACAATGACCCCAAGCATACCTCCAAATTAGTTACAAAGTGGCTTAAGGACAACAAAGTCAAGTTATTGGAGGGGCCATCACAAAGCCCTGATCTCAATCCCATAGAAAATTTGTGGGAAAAGGTGAGTGCGAGCAAGAAGGCCTACAAACCTGACCCAGTTACACCAGTTCTGTCAAGAGGAGTGGGCCAAAATTCCAGCAAACTATTGTAGAAAGCTTGTGGAAGGATACCCAAAACGTTTGGCCCAAGTGAAACAGTTTCAGGGCAATTCCACCAAATACTAAGGAAGTGTATGTATACTTCTGACTTTGATGAAAGTGATCATAAAAATACATAAAAATTCTCCTTTGCTCGATTCTGACATTTAACAAATGCAAAAATTTTAATATTTATTGATTTAAAACAGAAAAAGTTTACTCTGATTTAATGTATGACAGTAAAGAAATAAAAGTTTTTGTGTTTTTTTCTGAAGTGTATGTAAATATCTGGTTTCAACCATATCTATCTATCTATCTATCTATCTATCTATCTATCTATCTATCTATCTATCTATCTATCTATCTATCTATCGATCTATCTATCATCTATCTATCTATCATACAGTGCTTGTCAAAATATTTGAAAAACCTAGTCTTTTATGGTTTTTGGGAGACCCTTTTGTGTTCCTTTGCAACAAACATTATTGGAAGAACGTCTTTGCACAGACGAGGGCACAGATATTAGCTCTAACAGAAGAACTTATGTAAGAGACTAAAAACAGGAGAGAAGATTTTAGCTGAGTGCATCACACCCAAAGATAAACATTGAGATGAAAGGTTTGGGGTTGTTTTGGAGCAGGGAAGGATGGAGACTAATTCCGTGTGAAAGTAAAATTGAACCAACATGGCTACCATTCCATACTTCCACACCATTCAATTCCATCTGGACTATGGCTCATTGGAACCAACTTCACCATACAACAAGACAATGACCCAAAGCCTACATCCAATGTTATTTATAAAGTCGCTGGAGTGTTATCTATCATGGAATGGCCTGTACAGTCACCACAACGAAATCCTACTGAACTGCTCTGGGATAAACTGTATCACAAAGAAATCTCTAACTAGTGAAGAACATCTTTGGCAAGTTTTACACAAGGCAAAGCAAAGTATTTTTGTTGAATGTTTGGAGAAGAGAGTGTGCAAAGCTTGAACATAGTTGAACATCTGTATATTTAGATATTTCTTTGGTCAAAGTAAATATTTATATCATAAAATGATCTAGTTTGTTGCACATAAACAAAAGGAACGTGTGTTTCTAAATATTTTGAGAAAATCTCTTTGAAGTATTTAGAACTAAAACAGTTACTAGAATTATTGTGAATTTATTTGCAGCTTATTGTTAATAAGTGGACAATATTTTAACAGTGCATTAAACAAGACACGAATCAGACAACATGCAAATAATACAGTTACTATATCTAAATCGGTAACTAGTTGGTTATTTTTCTCTTAAACAACAAAATAACGTATCACTCTCACCTTGAGCTTTTTGCTGCAGTTTCAGCCACTCTGAGTAACAGTGTTTCCGTATGTCCTGAAGAAGCTGCCGGTGACTTTCATATTCCTGTAACATAACAGCATCACCACATTAGCTGCTTTGAGACAATCTTCATTGTTAAAAGCACAATACAAATAAAAATAAATTGAATTGAATTATTGAGCTCCTTATCAAATATGCACCTCCATGTCAACTTCGCACACCCATAACTTCAGCACCACTCACATTACATCACTGCATTACCATAAACTTTTTTAATGCTTTTTTTTGCACATCTTTTCTGAACTGATGCTATATTGCTCTTTTGCACAACATTTTTGTTTACATTTTGGCTACTGTTCAATTTTGTCCACTTTGTCTTGTCACAACAGGTTTCCTGGCAGAGCTATTTTGTGTTTTGTCCTGCACTGTCTTGTGTTGTTTTTGCACTGTCTTGTGTTGTCTTTGCACTGTCTTGTGTTGTCTTTGCACTGTCTTGTGTTGTCTTTGCACTGTCTTTGCACTGTATTGTGTTGTTTTTGCACTGTCTTTGCATTGTCTTGTGTTGTCTTTGCACTGTCCTGTATTGTCTTGCACTGTCTTGTGTTGTCTTTGCACTGTCTTGTGTTGTCTTTGCACTGTCTTGTTTTGTCTTTGCACTGTCTTGTGTTGTGTTGTTTTTGCACTGCTTGCACCAGGTTGCACACATGCACTTTATGAGGCGAGGACACTTACTAGTCCTTATCCCTGTGTTTTCTGTTTCAGTGATTGTTGTTGTATGTAGCATCAGGGTTCTGGAGGAACGTTGTTTTATTTCACTGTGTACTGTGTCAGCTATATATGGTTGAAATGACAATAAAGGCTTCTTGACTTGACTTGAACGGTTGTATCCAAAACGTCTCCCTAACAAACACTATAGACACTTAATAGTGTGGAGAACTCATGTTTTTATAAACACTGAAGTGAGCTGATGGAGGGAGTCAGGAATAATTAGGTAATTCACCCTACAGCAGTTAGCTGAAAGAGCTAATAACACATACCTTCCACTTTAAGGCGACCGTATTATTCTCCTCGGTCCATCTGTCAACCAAAGTCGGAGGCATATCGGCGGATATTTAACATAATCAAACCAAAAACTACTTACAACGCGAATTCATTATTAACAATTTCTCGCGATTTGAACTTTCCCTCCAGGGGCCATAGCGCCTTTCGAAACTTTACTGCACATGCGTCAAAATCGCCCCCTCCACTCCACGCATGCGCACAGTGGTAGCGCAGATAAGTTGATCAAGCTCTGCAATATGAACTTTTCTCATAACACAAAATTCAGTTTTGTAGCTCTGTCATGAATAATATTTAATATTCTGGTGAAAAAGGCCCATTTGTTTTGCTTTCTTTAAAAAAAAAACCAACATATCATTTGCACAGATCATTTTTCATATTGAACCATAATAGACCACATAACATATTTATATTATTATTATAGAATTATTATAGAATAGAGTGAGGGGCAGTAAATGTTAAATCTACCCAGATATAAAATGACAGACAATCACCCAACTTCCCCTTCAAATCCAGACAAGATCAGACCTTATACACAAAATGTTTTATCGAGCACGTGATTTTTCATTAGAGCTCATTAGAGATGTATAAGAGTTAAACTTATCGGCACTATAATATTCATATTTATACTTATAGGCACTTATTAATTCATATTTTATAAGCTATTATAAGTTGCTTTGGGCCAATGTCCATCATTAAAAGTGCTATACAAATAATATTGAATTGAACTGAATTGAACTGATGACGTTCAAACATAATTGCTCTTTACAAATATCTTCTTCTTCTTCTTCTTTCGGCTTCTCCCATTAGGGTTTGCCACAGCATTCTCCTACCGATATACCTCATGTCCCTCCTCTGCACATGACCAAACCATCTCAATCTCGCTCCCTCACCTTGTTCCAAAAATTCCTACATGCGCTGTCCCTCTAATAAACTCATTTCTAATCTTGTCCATCCTCGTCACTCCCAATGAAAATCTTAACATCTTCAACTCTGCTACCTCCAGCTCCACCTCCTGTCTTTTACTTAATGCCACTATCTCTAAACCATACAACATTGCAGGTCTCACCACAGTCCTATAAACTTTCCCCCTTCACTCTTGCAGATACTCTTCTATCACAAATCACTCCTGCCACTCTTCTCCACCCACTCCACCCTGCCTGCACTCTTTTCTTCACTTCTCTAACACACTCTCCATTACTTTGCACTGTTGACCCCTGGTACCTGAACTCCTCCACCTTCTCCACCTCTTCTCCCTGCAACAGCACCACTTCACTGCCCTCCCTCTCATTCACACACATGTACTCTGTCTTACTCCTACTGACTTTCATTCCCTTTCTCTCCAGCGCGTTCCTACACCTCTCCAGGCTCTTCTCAACCTGCTCCCTACTCTCACCACAAATCACAATATCATCTGCAAACATCATAGTCTATGGAGACTCCTGTTTGACCTCGTCTGTCAACCTGTCCATCACCACTGCAAAACGGAAAGGGCTCAGCACTGATCCTTGATGCAGTCCAACCTTCACCTTGAACCAGTCTGTTGTTCCTACTGCACACTTCACTGCTGTCACACTGTCCTCATACATGTCCTGCATCACCCTCACATACTTCTCTGACACACCTGACTTCCTCATACAATACCACAACTCCTCTCTCAGCACCCTGTCGTACGCTTTCTCTAAATCCACAAACACACAATGCAACTCCTTCTGACATTCTCTATACTATATTCTTTTATCTACTATTTATCTACTCTATATTCTTAAAGCAAATAAGGCATCTGTGGTGCTCTTCCTCGGCATAAAACCATAGTGTTGCTCACAGATGGTCACCTCTTCTCTCAGCCTTGCTTCCACTACTCTTTCCCATAACTTCATGGTGTGACTGATCAACTTTATTCCCCTGTAGTTACTGCAGGTCTGCACATCTTTCTTATTCTTCAAAACCAGCACACTCCTTCTCCATTCCTCAGGCATCTTCTCACCTTCCAGAATCTTGTTAAAGAATCTGGTTAAAAACTCCACTGCCATCTCTCCTAAACATCTCCATGCTTCTGTCATCTGGTCCTACAGACTTTCCACTTTTCATCCTCCTAATCGCTGCTCTCACTTCCTCCTTACTGATCCTATACACTTCCTGCTTCACCAACTCCACATCATCCAACTTTCTCTATCTCTCATTTTCATCGTTCATCAGCTGCTCAAAATACTCCTTCCATCTTCTCAACACACTCTCCTCATTAGTCAACACATTTCCATCTCCACCCTTTATTGCTCTAACTTGCAGAACATCCTTCCCAGCTCGGTCCCTCTGTGTGGCCAATCGATACAAATCCTTTTCCGTGTCCAACTTCTCATACAGCTCCTCATATGCTTTTTCCTTGGCTTTCGCCACATCCCTCTTTACCTGCTGCCGCATCTCCTTGTACTCCTGCCTACTTTTCTTATCTCTCTCTGTCGATCCCAATTCTGTTTTGCCAACCTCTTTCTCCTTATGCTCTCCTGCACTTCCTCATTTCACCACCATGTCTCTTTGTCTTCCTTTCTATTTCCAGATGTCACACCAAGTACCTTTCTAGCTGCCTCCCTCATCACTCCTGCAGTAGTTGCCCAATCATCCAGCACGTCTTCACCACCACCAAGGCCCCTGCCTGACCTCTTCCCTGAACCTTACACTAGTCTTCCTCCTTCAGTTTCCACCATCTTATTCTTCTTTCACTCTCCTCCTCTTCTTCTTCACCTCCAAAACCATCCTACAGACCACCATCTGATGCTGTCTAGCTACACTGTCCCCCGCCAACACCTTACAGTCTCCAATCTCCTTCAGGTTGCATCTCCTACATGGTCCACCTGTGTGCACCTTCCTCCACTCTTATACATCACCCTATGATCCTCCTTCTCCTTAAAATACGTGTTCACCACTGCCATTTCCATCCTTTTAGCAAAATCTACCACCATCTGCCCTTCCACATTCCTCTCCTTAAAACCATACCTACCTATCACCTCCTCATCACCTCTGTTCCCTTTACCTACATGCCCATTATAGTCTGCCCCAATCACCAATCGTTCATTTCTAGGTATACCTTCTACCACTTCATCTAACTCACTCCAGAACTTAACTGCTCTTTACAAACATAACGAGCAGAAAAGCATGTCAGAAGTCAAAACCAGATCCTCTGACAGTCTGTCCAGGTGTTCATGTGGAACTATTAAAATCTAATACATTTCAGACATTTCCAGTGTCTTCTGACACATCAGGGAGAAACTTCTACTCTGTCTAGGAATATCCAAGATCATTTTGCAAGGGAAGAAAAATGCACCTTGCGTTGAGATCATTCGCCCACAGTGTCACAGATATCATCTCACTTCATTTTCATAGTTACATCATTTTATAAAGGGTGTCAATTATTTTGGATCTGGGAACCACTTAAACACTGCGCTGTCAATTTCGGTCCATATGACTCTCTCCACATGACCCAGTGTGTGTGTGTGTGTGTGTGTGTGTCGCAGCATAAACTCCCATACGACGTCATCTTCTCCCTCTTTCACCTCCTCGAGTGCAGAAGCGGAGGATCGCAGATCCACAACCGAGGCGGTCTCACACCGGACAGCCCTTTCGCCAAAATGGTACTGTCATTTTATTAAGGTTACAAGAAATGGACAAAATTCCTTATTATAGAGCTCAATAGGAATGCGCTGTTTCGCTGTGTCATGCTTCGATTTATTATTTTATTTATTTCAATGACGCAATGGCAACCTGCTAGAGAGGTTTTTATTATTTTTATATGATCTTATTTCGATAGTTTTTTTTTTTGTTTATTTCGTATATACATATATACAGGGTTAAGTGTAATTAATGTGTCCCATTAGACGTGACGGAGTTGGTAAATAAGGCCGCGTATGGGACGGACACCGCGTCCTCCTGCAGGCTGAGCGGCTCGTTTCGGGTTGATTGCGCTGTTATTTTCGTGAGATCTCTTCTGCCCACATGAAGCGGCATAACGTTACTTAGCGGCGTTATAAATAACGCGGACACGCCCACGGCTCACTGCGGCGCGCGCGTTCGGATTTCATTGGCACCGAGCGGCGAGGGGGAAAACCGACGGGCAACTCGCGAACGATTCGTTTTTTCATAAACGAGTCTTCGAAACGAATCGATTCGTAGCACGAAGAAGAGAATATTCTCGAATCCTGGGTGTCAAAAATAAAAGGAAAAGGAGGGGATGCCTATGATTAGTGCAGGATAGCTTTTATTATTATTATTATTATTAGTAGTAGTAGTAGTAGTAGTATAGTATAGTATACTATTAGTATTAGTATTAGTATTAGTATAGTAATAGTATTAATTATTAATTATTATTAAGTATTAATAATAATTATTAATAATAATAATAATAATAATAATATTATTATTATTATTATTATTATTATTATTATTATTATTATTATGCCATGGCCAAGATTTCTATGTTTGAAGATCAATTACACCTGTTATAAATATGAGGGGTCCAGATGATTTTATTGGTTCATAAATTAGATATAAGGGAGCTAAGGTAAATTTTAAATACTGTCTACTGTATGTATGTATGTATGTATGTATGTATGTATGTATGTATGTATGTATGTATTATTAATATTATTATTATTTTTTTTTATTATATGGTCAAGATTACTATTTTTGAAAATTGACAAAACCTGATGTTGATTTGAGGGGTCAAGAAGACTGGTTCTTTAAATAGATATAGGGGAGGTGAGAGGAATTTCAAGCAGCACATGTAATGAGCAGTCTACTATACATTATTATTATTATTATTATTATTATTATTATTATTATTATTTTATCACTTCAGCAGCAGCCATGATATTTGGGGGTGCAGCAGCATCAATACCCCACTTTTTGTGTCCTTGAAAAACATATTTTTACTGCATTTTCTATAATGTTATGGTTACAATACATTTTTTAAACAATATTGTCTGTTGTAGAAAATTGAACAAAGATTGAAAATACAGAATAATGTAGAATTTTGTAGTTCTTAAAACGGTGTCAGTGGAACCCTGAAATTTTAAGTTCAGTTTAAAATTTTAAATCCCTCTTTTAAATCTATAAATAATTATTCATCATTAATTATGGATGAGGTTTCCCTTTCAACAAAGCAGGCCAGATTGATTAAACCTGACAAAGTTGAGGGATCTAGTATCTCCAGTAGTCTAGAATGATGGTTCACCAAGTTTAGTATGGGAATCCCCAAGAGCCAGTGGATTTTAGACAGGATTTAACATTTTTTTATAACCTGGTAGTAAGATTTTACTTTATGAAGATGAACAAAACCTGAAATAAAGGGGGATACAGGACTGCCTATCACAAGACACCTGTCATTCAAGATATACAGGTGAGTGACAGGTGTCTCGTCCAATGATCTGTAAGTTTCCATTCACAAACTATACCTACCTTTTCCGGTTTGTCGGATTTGTCGTTGTGTTTTTGGATTTGTTAATTTGTTTTTGGATTTGTTAATTTGTTCATGTGTTTTGCACTTCTCGGCCACCGTACACGGGGGATGCGGGGGATATGTCCCACGCACATTTTTATAAAAAGTAAATTCGTCCCCCTCACTTTTTTAGTGGAGTTGTGTTCACGACATGTTGAGGTTTTAATGGAGCAATGGTACCTCGACATACGAGTGCTCTAACTTACGAGTTTTTAGCAAAAATATGAGGTACGAGCTCAAGACGCCTCAGTCAGTGTTGCTGATTGTGTGTCTCGATACACACGCACACAAACAAAGGTTTGAATGTGCGCGCACTATGACGTCACTGTGACGAATCTTGTGATAAATCAGCAACACTGGCCTCAGTCAGTGTACTTGTTTGCCTCGCTGTCGAAGCATCTTTGATAAGTTGTGCTCGCGTTTTTTGCTTTTTGTACATTTACAGTACTTTATCACATTTCATTTTATAACCATGGGTCCGAAGAAAGTGAGTGGAAAGGTCAGTGCTCAGAAGAAGATGTCTATTGAATTAAAGCGATTGACTTGGCGAGGCAGTACAGGCGTAGTACTTCAATGATATGTACTATGCTTAACCAGTTTATTTTTTTTTTACATTCTCTTTTATAATCCTTTTATACAATATTTGTCATTTATAAATACATTTTTCTTATTCAAAAACACGTAACAAAAACAACTGGGGTGGCATTTTGGGGGCTGGAACGGATTAATGGCATTTCAATTAATTTCAATGGGGAAATTTGCTTTGAAATACGAGCAAATTGACATACGAGCAAGGTTACGGAACGAATTAAACTCGTATGTCGAGGTACCACTGTATTATTATTATTATTATTATTATTATTATTATTATTAACACATAAACATATGTGTCGCACAATGTTTAGTAACTCTGCCTGTTGCTCATGTTGAATAATTAGCAAGTTTTAAAGGATTTAAAGGATTATAAGGAAAAATAGCTGCTTGGACAAACGTTCACTTTTTTCTGTGTATTTTCCTTAAACTCTTTTATAGATGGGAAGGAACGTCTCGGAAAAACGTTTGGCAGTTTTAAGTAGCTTTATATGTTGAGATATATGTTCGCTTTAACACTGTGTAAAAAGCTACTACTTTTAAACAAACCAGCCAGGAAGTTTAAAAGAAGTGACACTGAATGTTTATTTTATCTCATTGTATAATTGATATCGGGTCTTGACATGTTTGTCAGTTGAGTTCAATACATATTTTGTTTCAATAGTTTGTTTTGAATTTCTTGTTTTATTCCTGAAACATGGACTGTAAAATAGAACAAAATGAAGTATTATTTTAATGTGCAAGTATCCATTACTGTGTGCATTGTACTGTGCATACACAAAATACAATTTAAAATATGTAAACAATATACTCTTAGTACCATTATAAGGACATATTTGTACTTTATACTCAAAAAGGTACACATTACTACCTTAGAGTACCAATGTGTACCTTAATGTACAACTATACATTTTTGGGGTAAATAAGGTACAAAGATGTCCTTTTAAGGGCACTGTCCCAGTGGCAAACTGCTGTATTTCTTTCTTTCTTTCTGTTTTATAATCATATATAATTATAAAGCATATAAAGCAAAAAAATTATGATTAAAAATAAAACCGGTCAATTACACAACGGTTAACTGAGAAAAAAACAAAAACAGGTAACACTAGACATTTCGTCCCCCGCACTTTTGAAATGATGGCTACGCCCCTGGTTGTAATATACCAAACACTGGTGTGTTTTTTTTTTCCCTCAGGTGAACTTCACAGTAGACCAGATTCGTGAGATCATGGACAAAAAGTCCAACATTAGGAACATGTCCGTGATCGCTCATGTGGACCATGGCAAATCTACTCTCACTGACTCTTTAGTGTGCAAAGCAGGTATCATTGCCTCCGCACGAGCTGGTGAGACCAGGTTCACGGACACGAGGAAGGATGAACAGGAGAGGTGCATCACCATCAAGTCGACGTAGGTATTCCTTGTAGCTTCAAAATCCACAGCGTCCAATGAATTTACCACATCTCAATATTATCTGTTATCGCTATAAAAAAATAGAAGGCAAAAGTAGTAAAAAAATTATCCTATTCATTCTATTTCAAAAACAATCATGTATTGGCAGCTGATAATCTGTTCATTAACAGCTTCTACGCAATGTCTAGCATCCAAGTCATAAAACAAAAGTAGCGCAAGTCTATACATTTTTAAAGGCATTGTGTATTATCTTCAATGCAGAGCTATCTCTCTGTACTACGAGCTCAGCGACAATGACTTGGCCTTCATCAAGCAGTGCAAGGATGGATCTGGTTTTCTCATAAACCTGATCGACTCTCCTGGTCACGTGGACTTCTCGTCCGAGGTGACGGCAGCTCTGAGAGTTACTGATGGGGCTCTCGTAGTAGTAGACTGTGTATCAGGTATGACGGTGCTGGACTTCAGCAGGTCAAATTGAAAGGGTCTTTGCAGTATTGACTCACAAAATCCCCTGAAAATGTACCTACAACATCCGGTGCACTGACTGTTTTTAATGTACTAAGATTTACTGCAGTCAAGTGGCAATTGTTGGAAAATCAATAATATTTATGAATGTGATAAAAAAAGAAGTCTCATAATGCAGTGTAAAAACACTCCGAAATCCTAAACAGCATTTCCGCCAAATGTAAATGGATAAAAAACAGTCTGTGCTTAGTAGTGTGTATGTAACATATTTTGAATGATGAAGCGGTTTCTTCATATTTGAATAAGAAATATATGTATTCTCCAGGTGTGTGTGTGCAGACCGAAACCGTCCTGAGGCAGGCTATTGCCGAACGCATTAAACCAGTCTTGATGATGAACAAAATGGACCGTGCCTTGCTTGAGCTGCAGCTGGATCCGGATGAGCTTTTTCAGACCTTCCAGCGCATCGTAGAGAATGTCAATGTCATCATCTCCACTTATGGTGAAGGAGAGCATGGACCAATGGGCAACATTATGGTAAAAAAAAAACTATTTGCATTTGAGTGTTTTTTTATTTTCCTACCAGCCATCATCAGTTTTATTGTGCAATTTTGATTCTGATGTTTTATTTATGTCTTGTGTACATCTATTACTTTTTGTAAAGAGTTTTATTTTAAATGTTCTTCCCCATACCATCTCAGGGATTTTTTCCTTTCCATTGTCTTAGGGGTAACTTTAAAAACTGTAAACATTATATTTGTAATCTATTTAATTCTGTAAAGCTGCTTTGAATCAATGTCCATAGTTAAATGTGTTGTACAAATAAATTAAAATGTAATTGAATTGATTAAAAAGATTTGGAACGACACAATATATAAATGATCTTTTTTTTATTCAAGTTCATTTGTAACATTTTTCATTTTCAGGTGGACCCTGTTGCTGGTACAGTTGGATTTGGTTCAGGCCTCCATGGTTGGGCTTTTACTCTTAAGCAGTTTGCTGAGATGTATGTTGCCAAGTTTGCTGCCAAAGGTGAAAAGAAAAAAGGAAATGTCTCTCCTGAAGAGCGCTGCAAAAAGGTGGAAGAAATGATGAAAAAGCTCTGGGGAGATAAGTATGTGAAGCAAAAAAATCCCAAAAGGACTCAAATAATTAAAAAATGTTTGTAATATTTGTAAAATATAATTATTATAATTCTTTATGTAACTTTTTTGTAATTAAATATAGTTGATAAAGTAAAGGTAGAAAAGTTATATATTTATTGTGTCAGGGTGGGAATTAAAAAAAATAATATATTTTTTGATTTCTTAGGTATTTTGATCCTTCCTGTGGAAAATTCAGCAAAACAGCAGCCAATGCAGAGGGGAAAAAACTCCCACGCACTTTCTGCCAACTTGTGTTGGATCCAATTTTTAAGGTGCACAATATAATGCTAATAGACATTATTATTTTTTTTTTATTCAAAAAAGAGACATAGGACATTGTGAAAATCATTACTATTTACAATGTACAATGCCGGACATAAGACATAATACAAAATAGTATTTTATATAGACAAATTTCCAAGGTTTTACCTTGCTGACTTGAAAGAAAGTGCACCACAAAAGATATCTAAAATTGTTTTGAATATTGTTTGGAAAGGTGTTTGATGCCATCATGAACTTTAAGAAAGAGGAGACACAGAAATTGATTGAAAAACTGAACATTAAGCTTGATGTTGAAGATAGAGAGAAAGAAGGAAAACAGCTGCTTAAGGTGAGATCATTTATGAAGACTTGCATAAGAATTCAAATGCTTTGCACCTGTATTGGTGTGGTTTCAGAGTGCTTTTCTGCCATATGCAGGCTGTGATGCGCCGCTGGTTGCCTGCAGGTGATGCATTGCTCCAAATGATTACAATACATCTACCTTCACCGGTAACAGCGCAGAAATATCGGTGTGAGCTGCTCTATGAAGGCCCATTAGATGATGAATCAGCAATGGGTAAATAGTAAAAGATTATGACGATAAATTTGAAGTTACAACCTCTATGATATCTGAAAGCCAAAATTTGAGAAAACGTCTTTGTTTTAATATTAACTCTTTAGGTATCAAGAACTGTGATCCTAAAGGTCCACTAATGATGTATATCTCCAAAATGGTACCAACTACTGACAAGGGCAGATTCTATGCTTTTGGTCGTGTTTTCTCTGGTATTGTTGCCACGGGGCAGAAAGTACGCATCATGGGCCCAAATTATACACCAGGAAAGAAGGAGGACTTGTACTTGAAACCCATTCAAAGGTTTGCATTCAGGCTGTATATCAAATGATTTACCAAAAAACAGACGTTTGATGTTTGGCCTATTGTTGAGAGATTGTGAGATAGAATCCTGATGATCTATAGTTGTAAGTGTAGGGTCTCGAATTGTCATGCTCCCTAGGTTGGAAAGATGGCATACTCAGTAACAATAAGAAATTGCAGACATTTGTGAGCCTGGGTATGTAGAGGAGGGCAGATAAGACTGAATTCTTTTTATCTTGTCCTATAATGTGCTATGAGCAGTAGCTCGAAAGAAGATGTAGAATTTGTAGAATATATATAGCCTTACTAGTTGAGAGTTGCTGTGTAAAATAGAGAAGTAGAACATGCTTATACAATTTCTCTTTTTCACTGCAGAACCATCCTGATGATGGGTCGTTATGTTGAGCCCATTGAAGATGTGCCATGCGGGAACATTGTTGGACTGGTTGGAGTTGATCAGTTTTTGGTGAAGACTGGTACCATTACCACCTATGAGCATGCTCACAACTTGCGAGTGATGAAGTTCAGCGTTAGTCCTGTAGTGAGAGTGGCCGTTGAGGCTAAGAACCCAGCTGACCTTCCAAAGCTGGTAGAGGGTCTGAAACGACTGGCAAAGTCTGACCCTATGGTTCAGGTGAGTGTTGAGAAGTTTTTAATCTAAAGCGTGATTAAACTGGGAGTCTGGAATCAAAAGTATCCCTGGGGGATTGTGGTCTTTTTACCTGTCGATCGCTGTGACAAAATGCCTATTTAACCTCATTTAACTGGCCAATGATTTAGCATTAGCAGAAGTTATAAAAACTGAGGAAAAATGTTAGTCTCCACACCTGTAGAGGTAGATGCTGTTTTTAAAACTACCAGGGAAAAAAGAATCAAGATCTGGTTGAATATTTCCATTCTTAAAACAGATACAGTGTTAGTTTTATCTATTATTTTCCTATATGTCCACCAGTGCATCATTGAAGAGTCTGGTGAGCACATTGTGGCTGGAGCAGGAGAACTACATCTGGAAATTTGCTTAAAAGATCTTGAGGAAGATCATGCCTGTATCCCCCTGAAGGTAAAGCTCAACACTAATAGATCTCTGTGTGATACAAATATATTATCATATATATATATATATATATATATATATATATATATATATATATGGTATGGTACATACTTACATACATATCAGATGATAACTGATTCCTTCCTTCCAGAAATCAGATCCAGTGGTGTCATATCGTGAAACAGTGAGCGATGATTCTGACCAAGTATGCTTGTCCAAATCTCCTAACAAGCACAACCGTCTGTACATGAAGGCTCGTCCTTTCCCAGATGGCTTGGCTGAGGATGTTGATAAGGGAGATGTGACAGCAAGGCAAGAACTCAAACTGAGAGCTCGCTACCTGGCTGAAAAGTATGAATGGGAGGTCACAGAGGCTCGTAAGATATGGTGCTTTGGACCAGATGGCAATGGACCCAACATTCTTGTGGACATAACCAAAGGAGTACAATATCTGAATGAGATCAAGGATAGCGTGGTGGCTGGGTTTCAGTGGGCAACCAAGGAGGTGAGTAAAGTCCAGAAGCAACATCTGTTATTGATGTGGAGATTCAGAGCATACAAATGATGCCAGTGCAGTTTATATAGTATACAATTAGATCATGCTTAATATTTTAAACAGTTAGTACATTTACTACAATATTAGGGGTTTGGCATTTCATTGCATTTCTTTAGGGGGCACTTTGTGAGGAGAACATGAGGGCAGTGCGATTTGACATCCATGATGTCACTTTGCATGCTGATGCGATACACAGGGGAGGTGGCCAGATCATCCCTACAGCCCGTAGAGTGCTGTACGCCTCAGTGCTGACTGCACAGCCACGACTAATGGAACCCATTTACCTGGTGGAGATTCAGGTAAAGGAAACATGTTTGTGATAATATTCAAAATTTTATACCATCATACCTGGGGTTTGGTTGTTTAGGGTTGCCAAGTCTTGGGCCAAAATGTTGGGCAAGTAGTGTTAAAAACATGACATTTCATTGAAATATATATATATATATATATATATATATATATATATATATATATATATATATATATATATATATAAATATAAAATTATTATTATTATGAACAGTATATTGCTATAAAATATCCTGATACACATTGTGTATACAGTTTAATGCAGTTCATTTTATGCACACACATTTCAACTAGATTTATTTTAGTTTAAATATATCAGAATTTGTCACGATAAACGAATCAAATTCCTACCAAATAGCGAGCACATTACAATGTAAACTAATCTAAATAAAACTAGATTATCACTAAAAATGGTTCAACACTAAAATCCTAGCAAAAGCGCTGAACATGTTTTCTGGTAATAGTGAGCATGTCTGTAAAAAAATTTCACTTTTTGACAGAAATGACCTGTAAAAATGAGATGTTGCTTAACAGTTCACCGACTTTGCATACACACAATTAAGTGAAAAAAACAACAACAATATTGACAAATCAAAACTAAAGATATTACTAAACAATGCAGCCAAATACTAAAACTCATTCTGCTTATCCGTGCCTCCTGTAGTGTCCAGAACAAGTTGTCGGTGGTATCTATGGTGTTCTGAACAGAAAAAGAGGCCATGTTTATGAGGAGTCACAAGTGGCAGGAACACCTATATTTGTCGTGAAGGCATATCTTCCTGTGAATGAATCATTTGGTATGCTTATCTTCTAAAATAAATATACAGCTACTCTTAAAATGTGTTACCCTTTTTCAAAAATGTCCTGGTTGAATCTTTTGTAGGTTTCACAGCAGATCTAAGGTCCAATACAGGTGGCCAGGCCTTCCCTCAGTGCGTGTTTGACCACTGGCAAATCCTTCCTGGAGACCCGTATGATGCCAACAGCAGGCCTTCGCAGGTCATAGCCGAGACCCGCAAGCGCAAGGGCCTAAAGGAGGGCATCCCAGCTTTAGACAACTTCCTGGACAAACTGTAATTTCTCTCAAGACTAAAGGCTAAAAGAACATTTAGTGATTCGGTAGCCCTCATTCTTTGTGTTGCACATTTATGAGCCTAAGTATATGAAAATATTACATGTACAATAAAATAAATAAGATTACTACTGTCGAAGTTCACAGCAAATAAAAACTGAGCACCTCACATTGCGTGAAATGTCCGAGGCTGATTTTTTTTTTTTTTTTTTTTTCATTTTAAGAATATACTTTTCATAAATAAAATCACAACAGCATGTATTCAGATAGACATCATAGACATCATTTACTGCCTTTTTGCTGCATATGTTTAAATGGCACAATTTGGGTCCAAAATAAGCATTTGGAGTACAATCATTTGAAATCAATACATATAAATAACTATATGGATTTTCACCCATCTGTTCCTCTTAAGCCACACCATCCAAGATTTACAAGACTTGTTTCACAAGTAATAGTATCAGTTACTATAATGTCTAATACAATAACGATGTAAGCAATCATTTAAATAATTACAAAGGCGCAAATCTGGAACAAATGTGAATAAAGTACCAAAAATGTTAAATAAAAAAAAGCCTGTGATAGCAAAGCTAAACCTTTAAATGAAACTGTAAAAATTAATATATGGCTTACAGGGCAGAATGTTGTTTTGGACAGCAGTAAACTGAAGATTAATTGATAAACCTATAAATTTCTATAATAAGGTCTTTTATTCTAAACTAAGATTTATTAGTTGAGATGTTCAAGTGGCATTTTCCCACGTTTTCTAGTAGATTCACTGCTTTTAAATCCACTGGACTAAGATTCAAATTCTTGATCTGCGAGAATTATGATGGAAAATAGCAAAGATGGAACTGCCTTATACTCAGAAGCTTATTGGCATTTAAAAGGGAAGAAAATATTAAACACATGAACCCAAGCAAGAAAATAACTTGCTACAGTTGTGCTTATTGTACAGTTTATATGAGATTTTACAGTTTGGTGATTCACTGGTGACCATATTTTTACAGGTCTCTGTATTATGTAGGAGAGAAAAAAAAATCCCGACTGTTTGAAGGCAGTGAAATGTTACATTTGATGTTTTGGTGGAGATCCACATCTACAGCACATACAAGCAAGTTCAGTGTGCTCAAGTTTTTCAAAGCTACAAATCAACGAGTGAAACATTTAATCGTGTAAAATATCTTTCATAAAACAGATGCACTATTAAAAAATTTTTGCCCCTTTCCTTATGTTAAAATTGGCACCTTTATCGCTTCATTGACTAAAGTTTAGCATTTTGGTCAAGCCACAATGCTGTGCCCTGGAAAAAAGTGATCATGTGCTTTATTTCATAGTTGAAAGCATACATAATTTCATTCGTTAGAAGATATGGGATCTGACAATAGTTGTTCTTATTCTCTATGAAAGTGACAGGTAACTATTATAAAAAATTGAATTATATATTAAAATCCAAGTGAATTAAAAGTGGCACACAAAACCACAACAGGCTACTACATTAGAGCTGGTGCCATAAACTGCTCTTTTAATCGAGTCCTGGGCTGTTAGCCCTTTAATGTTGGGGTACACCTCAGAACAAGCCCAAAACATCTTAATGAAATAAGGATTCAGAAAATCTGAAATCAACAACACCAAGTTGGACAACAATTTGAAATTTGATGGGAAATGTCAGAGTTTAACCAACCAGAAAGCCAGTTTCATAGTGTACCTCCGTGATCCATGAGCCTGTTTTCACTAGGCTGAATTTCAGGTTTAAGCATGGCTGTGAAACCAGCATCTGCAGCACCTTTTTTTTTTTTTTATGCAAATGTTAAAGAGGAGAATGAAAAAAAAACCCATATAAAAAGATGTCATTGCATCATGGCTTGATTATGGCCCAAATGAAATGGATCTAAAAATGCAGCTACGAACTGCAGCAAAATATTGTGACCCAAACAATATGCAATAAAACGGGTATTGTTTAGACAGAAATTGATGTTATGCCACTCGATACAAAACAAATTATGTACACTCCTGATGTTTTTTCAAATATAAGGTCATTGTTGAGGTTTTGAGGTGATTATTCAAAAATATGTGGTTTAAATAGTAAAAAAAAAAAAACAACAAAAAGTTTCACATACAAATGCACGCAGGTCCACGAGTCACAATGTGTCTAAAGTTCCTAGTGCCTCCGCTTAATGCTTTGTCTCTTGAGTTCTCCCAGGCAAGAAGGCAATAAGTTTCACTCATGGTTGAATGAATTGCTCAGAAAAGGAAAACCAATAGCTGCAACCAACCTCGTCATTCGTGTGCATATCATCTACTATATTAGTAAATAATATTAAACTGCAATTAATGTCTGAGTTTTTTTTCTGAAGCAAAATCCGTGGCAGTTTGTCTGATGACTTGGTAGATTGAAATTAGGACTTAATCAAGTGAGATAATGTCTGAAAGAGTCGAGGAACCTCCTGTGATAACCCCCGTTTCATGGCTGGAGCTTCCTCGATGCGACGTTGAATCATACTGGACAGATGAAGCCATAAGGCTAGAGCTACTGGCGCTAGTCTGAATGCTGCTCGACAAATTCTCCAAGAACACAGGGGTCCGGTAATGCTGCAAGGAACAGCAAGCATGTGAGAACTACTGTTCATGGTTGCTAATCAAGACCAAACGTTGAAACTCATACACATTCAGGAAAATATTATATATTGTAATTGCTCTTTAATTTATGAAAAATCTGGCAACTCTCTTAGTTAAATCAAAACAATTCTTTGTTCTAGTTCACATAAATATAAATAGATTTTAAACACATACCTGAGAATCTGCTTGAAGTAATGAAAATAAGTCAAGACCTGCACAGGAAAGAAAAAGTTGTAGTGAGCAGTCAGTTACCAACAAATGACTACAGCTGGGAAGATTATCTGAATGGATCACAGACACAACAGTATACCTTGAATATCTGTGGGAATTGTGGACAGTGCTGTATGGTGGAATGGAACTGCATAGTCTGCAATGGAGGAAGTCAAGTATGAAGTGTCCAGCGGTTGGACATTCGGCACCCGAACCGTTGATGGCTGATAGGTCAAAACACTGAGGGAACAAAAAAAAAAAAAAAAAAAAAAGGAAATTGATAGACATCCTCTTCCTCCTTCTTATTAGTATTATCCAAAATGCTGGTGTCATTTTACAAAACAAATATTGGGTCTGTAATTAAAATGGATTGGCAATTATGTTGAGGCGAGACACCATTCTATTTGTATATAAAGCTCAAATACTCAACTGAGAGATTCATAATTCCTGAGATCTGATCACATCCTAGACACAAGAGTTTTGGCTGTTCTGTATAACAGTCTGTCTCTTGCAAATTTATTTCATTAATTTAATATATGTGCATTTAAATGGAAAGCATTTGCATTCCGAAATTATCTTTTAAACAGATCATGCTTTAAGAAATGCAAACTCAATTTGTGCTTATAGTATTTATCAAATTTCTTTGCTCCAATGTACAAAAGATCTTACAGATCAACTGAACTGTTATGTAAAATCACTGCTACTGTGTACTTCTTTTTGGTGGTCCTCATTATGGGCACATCTATTTAAAGTGACCACAACAATAAATAAGGAAATTTACATATAAGAAGGATAAATGCTAAAACTAACCCTTTGCTACTATGTATATCCTCAGATTTGGACATGTAAAGACAGCGCTTTTTCACTGGAGGGTCCGGCTCTGCTTCTTCATCCGATGAGCTTTCAAGTGTCAGGTCAATCACATCAGCCTTTTTCGTACTGCTGGGTTCTGAGTGGGGAACAACTGCACTCTGACGCACAGGGGCAGTGCCTGAAAAATAAGTCCAAAAGGTTAACACGTGGATCAAACATTATACAAGAGCACACAGCAATTACATTAGAATGCTGTTCTGTATATTCATATACAATTATTGATAATAATAATCGATCAGGCATAACATTATGACCACCTGCCTAATATTGTGTTGGACCCACCGAGCATTAACATTATTTACTTCTTCAGCTACAGGAGCTCGTCTGATGATCAGAACCACACGGGCCAGCCTTCGCCCCCCACATGCATCAATGAGCTTTTCCTGCCCATTGACAGGTTCATCAATGTTCCTTCTTTGGATCACTATTGATAGATAATGACCACTGCAGACTGAACAGCCCACAAGAGTTGCAGAAATGGAGATGCCCGGTCGTCTAGACATCATCATATCAGGCTCGATGAAATCCATACACCTATTTTTCCTGCATCTAACATGTCAGCTTTGTGGACAAAAATACATCCACCGACTAACAGGTGCCATGATGAAGAGATAATCGGTGTTGTTCACCTCACCGCTCATAATGTTATAATATTGATGTTATGCCTGATCTGTGTACTGTATATAACAAATTTAATATGCCTTTTATGAAATTTTATATTGTATCTGAATTCTCTAATTACTTATAGGCAATGCCAGACAGAGCAGAAAAAAAGAAAGACGAACATAACCAGTGATTATGTTCTATAAGTGTCAGTGGGTTACATTTTTGAAGAATTCGTGTTGAGCTTACACTCAATTTTGGGTGAACATGGAGATGACACTTTCAATGTCTCCTTCTTCGGTCTCATGGGGCACCATGTTCCATCCTCTTGAAACTTGATTTCATCCACATCTGTGCAGTCATTCAATATTTCCATAAAAAGCCTAATAAAGAGTGCACAAGCAAAACAAAATCTCAACTGAGGTGTAAATCATATTGCCAGGGAGGTATAATAAAAAGTTACTTACCCATCTATGATCAAACTCTCATATGCAGCTTTCTTGTCACACACAGGGCAGATCCAGGTGGGCTTCTTCTCATTCATCTGTAGGTATAATGCAGCATCGAAGCACTGGAGGTGAGAGCATGTCACTGCTCGACAGGGCACCGTTAGCCGCATTTTCCCAAGCTGAATAAAACCGGGATAGATTTAAAAGAAGAAGTGAGCTGGGTAAAGAACACATGCAGCAGGACACTATTAAACACACAAAAAAAGTCTTCAGGACTTACTGGGCACATAAGTGAGACTCGCAAGCTGGTTGTGGCTATTTCACTGTCAGGGTCTGCTGTAAGCTTTTCTTTTACTATAACAGAAAAATTATTTAAGAAATTTAAGAAAATTAGTACACTTTTTTTCTGGGGTTTTTTTTTTTTTTACAAAAAAAAAAAAAGATTTTCATTAAAAGAAGTGGATCTTACTGAGTGCTCTTGAGTGGTCAGGGTTTCTGATTCCTTTCATTCTTAATCTCTGTAGTAACAGCGGTGATGTCAGCTGCCGTACCAAATACACGGACATGGAGTATGTCTGGAGAATACAGGCAGGTGTGTTAGAAGAATGACAAGAACGTACCACTGACATGATAAGAATATCGCTAAAGATGAGGAGAAATGTACTTTTCCGATTTCAGGTGCCCACGTGATCGATATCTGATTGGGAACAGCAGAAGATAATCTGACGAGAGAGGTGATGTTCAAGGGTCTGCCTGGTCTCTTCTGCTCTACACCATTCTTAGGAGGTGGTGCATAGCCCTGGTACAAAAATAAGCACATTATAAACACTTTACACAAACTTCACAGTACCAAACATATTTGCATGATGTCCTACGTTTCAAAAGCATATAAAAAAAAAAATATATAATAAATAAATAATCACAATCATGTATTTACTCACTGGGAGAGGAAAAAGCTTCCCATTGACTTTGATGCAAAGACTATTGGGATAGTTGTCCTCTTGGGGGCAGCTGGTCTCTGAAAGGCAGAACCTGACAACAAACACAAACGATCATTCCACTGTATTTTGTACATTTATTCAGAACTAGTAACAATGTTAATACAATTCCCAACATCTTACCGGAGTTGTATTTGAACCATATAATCTCTTCTGCCACCAGGAAGAAAATCCCTTTCAATAATGAAGAAAGAAAATGAGAAACACACGCGGTAAAACAAATCATGGCCAAACGACTTGTCCAAATTAGGTCCTTACCGTGAAATGCAAACTTCTCGCACTTGCTGTGGGGTCAAGGCAAAGATAAAGTATTTTTCTTGATGAAATCTTTGAATAGTACTTGCCCCTGCATGCAAAATGAATATATTTTTGAATCTGATACATCTTGTATTACAATAAACATTTCATTTTTTAATGAGTTCAAGAATTAACCAGTTAAGATCTTTTTAACCATTATATGTAGTCATTTATATAATGTACATTGATTGTGAAACAATATGCCTTTTATATAAAGAAGGGAATGTATTGGATGCATTAAAACAAGCTAAGAACAACTACCTAAACTTGACGGTTTGATCAAAACATCCAACACGTCATAAAACGGAAGGGACTTCATCTGGACGTCCGGGTGGACGGGAGGCATGAGCGGTGTTGGCTGCTGCATGTTCATTCTTGGCTTTGAGTCATGAAACACAGTTGATTCAAAAGGTACCAGGTGCTGATGAACAGAGTCTGATGGACTTGCACTAAGACAAAAGTCCAGACTCTCAAGTGTAGATCTTTCTTCAGACTCTAGGTACGACTTTATGCTTGACTTTAGAGAAGACAATTCTGCCAGCGTGTCTAATGTCCTCGGGTATCTCCGGCGATAGAGGTCTTTGATTTTGAGGCTCACGGCAGGGCTACAGTCACTCTTCAGCAAATACAAAGCCCTCAGCAGAAGTTCATTCTTGCGACCACTCTTGTTCCTTCCAGCGAAACCTAGCAGTACCTGGAGCTCCGAGACGCGGAAACCTGATATCATATTCTGGGAAATAAAATACAAAGAGCATGCAAATCAGTGTGACAGTCAGATGGGGAAGAAAATAAAAAAAAAGAAGAAATGTCAGTTCTTATAATGTGTGCGCAGTGAGAATTTTAAAAAGTACTAAAAGAATAGACACTGGACATTCAATATCTGTTTTTCAGCACCATTCATTTTAACCAATACATATTTTACAGTTTAGAGAGCTATCAAACATTGAAATTAGAACTAATTTTAATATGTTGCATTCAAACACTGCATCACAAACTTCAGATTAGAACAGCAACACAGATTTATTCAAACTTTACAAGTCTAAACCACAACAACAATTCTTTCTGACTGGAAACTAAAAATCTAAGAGACGGATTTTTATTAAATCCAGGTACAAAGTTTAATCTGTGCTTCTAAAATACAATTTAAGAGATTCTTTGGTAAACAGACTCAGCTGAGCCTTCAGTATAAATCACCCATTCATTTGATTATTAGGCACTTATACTTTATAAAATCCTTGCTATATGTCTAACATTTAAAATGTGGTTGTTAAGAATCATTCGTAGGCCAATGGAATAATCACTGAGACACTGTAAACACAACATACAGGTATTATGTTTTATTATTTTTATGAAAACTAAGAAAATGCACAATATTAAGAAAAATAAATAATTTTGAATTTGATGGCTGCAACACATTGAGACGAGGCAACAAAAGGCTGGAAAAGTTAAAAAGTTACTAAAACGATATAATATAATATAATATATAAGAGCTAAGAGTCCCCCAGAAGTAAAGATGGGCAGAGGTTCACAAATCTGTGAAAAACAAAAATGTGTTTACAACTGTGGGACAATTTTAAAATAATGTTTCTCAAAATAAAACTGCAAAGACTTTGAAAATCTCATCTGCAGTAAATATCACCAGGAAAAGATTCAGAGAATCTGAAGAAATATCTGAGCACAAAGGGTGAAAATCAATAATGATCCTCGGGCCACCAGGCAGCAACTTCATTAAAAACAGGTATGTTTTTGTAATGAAAATCAGGGTATGGGCTCAGAAACACCTCTAGAAAACACCATCTGTGCACAGTTCAAAATACCACCCGGAAATGTTGGTCAAAGCTCGGTCATGCAAAGAAGCAGTCAAATGTAAACATGGTCCGGAAACATGCGCCACCATCTTTTCCACGGGCCAAAGCTCATTTCAAGCATACTGGCAAAAAAAAAAAAAAAAAAAAAACTATTCAAACAATGTATTTTTCAGGGAGAGCCTTGTATATTTTAGCACAACAATGCAGAACCACATACTGCAACAGAATGGCTCCATCATAGAAGAGTCCAGGTGCTAAACCAGCCTTCCTAATGTCATGACTTTTCATCTACAACAACAAATGAAAAATCTGACAAAGAAGACCCAGGACTGTTCAGCAGCTAGAATCCTGTATCACACATGTATGGTAGAAGATTCCTCTCCCAAAACTCCACTAATTAACACTGTTCCCAGACATATACAGACTGTCGTTTGGAACTGTGCCAATTTATTATTATTATATATTTTTTTTTTACATGTTGCAGCAATCAAAAAAAAAAAAAAATCCCCTTTAAAATGGTACATTGCCTCCGATAAAACATTTGTTTTCTATGATCTATTGTGAATAAAATACGGGTTTATAAGATTTGCAAATCACTGCGTTTTGCTTATATTTACATTTTCCACAGCATTCCTTTTTTTGTATTGTCTGCTTGCTCTACAACTAGTACCAATAATAATAATAATAATAATAATAATAATATAATGATAATAATAATAGTAGCAACAATACTACCACCATCGCCAACAGTAATAACAAAAATTATATCACTCCAAATTATTATTATTAATAATAGTAATAATAATTACACAAACTGCTAATACTACTACCGTAGCAAGCTAGCTACTGTATAAACTAGCTACAGCTAGGCATTATTTGTGTCTTATATTGATTTTGTAATGAACACGCCTTAAAAACATACATTTGTACAGAAACCCTGCGCTGTATATTTGAACATCTCACAATAAACAGAGTTAGCTCTCGAGCTACATTACAACGCTAACAGACAATAACAAAAGATTGCCCACAACATCCACTCAGCTTTATAGTTTTTCCAGGTGTTTAAATATTATACATTTTCCACGTAAACACACAATACTTTTCCCACTCAAAGCATAATGAGAAATGAGCGCTAATTCCCCAACCGCACACTGAATAAGACATGAAGCCCAAGCACCTTGATAGCTAGCGAAGCAGCTGGAAGCTAGCAGGCTAGACGGCTAGTGCTAGCAGATTAGAACAGGTCCGGGCTTCAGAGTGTCGACTCTCTGGCCTACGACTGGGAGAAAACATGACGCTGTTTAAACTACAAAACGATGCAAAACGACATGCTTGTTTGTTTTTTTAAAGAAATAAAACGATAACATCTAAAGCCTAGCATAAAAACTTTTTTTTAAAAACTCCGACAAGTGCAAGGCAGCGGCCAGCTCTCATATCACTTTCGCCTACCCGTAACTCCTCAATATCCGCCATTTTCTGTCTGGGAGCATCCGGGCTATTCGAGATGATGACCCACGTGACCTGGTCAAGTGCTGGGCTGCTTAATGACCAAGTCTCAAATCGCTCGTGACCCCTTTGAAGAAGTGCACTTAAGTAACAATTGCTACACCACCATCACCATTTTCCCACCTGTAAGTAGATGCACAACTGTAGGTAAAATATGACCCAAATAAAAGTAAAAGTGCGCCCTTTAAACTTTCTCTTTGAGTAAAATGACAAGTCTTTGCCTTCATTTGTACTCATGTATCCAAAGTACTATGATTTATTATGGCTATAATAATCCTATTATTATTTTTCTCACAAGACTGTGAAAAGCCTCTAATCTTACTCTTAGCACATCAATCTATTAATAGAATGATATGAGTCAAACACTGATGGATATCTATTACATTTACATTTACATTTGCGGCATTTAGCAGAAGCCCTTATCCAGAGCGACGTACAAAAGTGCTTTGAGTCTCTAGCAATGACTAAATCTACACTGTTATGCAAGATTACAAACTTAATATAAATATAACTCTTGAATTCTACAGAGCAAACTTGGAAAGTGCTAATATAAGTGTTTCAGGAAGAGGTTGGTCTTCAATCGTCGCTTGAAGATAATCACGGACTCTGCTTTATGGACATCTAGGGGAAGTTCATTCCACCACCTCGGTGCCAGAACAGAGAAGAGCCTTGAAGTGTACTTACCTCTCATTCTGAGAGAAGGTGGTACCAGTCGAGCAGTGCTGGAGGATCTCAGACAGCGTGGTGCAGTGCGAGGTGTAATGAGGTCCCTGAGGTAAAATGGTGCTGGTCCATTTGTCCATTGTAGGCAAGCATCAGTGTTTTGAATCTGATACGTGCAGCTACTGGAAGCCAGTGAAGGGAGCACAGCAGTGAGGTGGTTTGGGAGAACTTGGGCAGATTGAACACAAGTCCTGCAGTTGCGTTTTGGATCATTTGCAGTGGACGAATAGCATTCAGAGGAAGACCTGCCAGCAGAGAGCTGCAGTAGTCCAGTCTAGAAATGACAAGAAACTGAACAAGCACCTGGGCAGCCTGTGTGGACAGACATGCAAATGTGAATGTAAATATCTATTAAAATGATCATGAGCCCAAAACCTTTTTTTAACTTCTTAAAAAAAAAAGATAAGTTAAATAGTTAATAGTGATAAGTTAGAGTCAAGAGTTTCTTCCATCATTTAATTCTCTCAAGATGTTATGTTTGCCGTTTAAATTGACGCTGAACTGTATATTGGTGTTAAGTAGATACCGGCAAGAGACAATTAAAACAAATCACAACAGAGTGTGCTTTAACCTGATGTCTTTCTGATTTACCAGTTAAGTTTTTATCCACTCATAATAAATAAAAATAAACTCTATTTGAGTAAAAAAGTACGATATTTGACTTTAAAATGTAGTGAAAATAAAGTAAAAGTCTCTCCAAATGGAAATACTTCAGTAGAGATACGCAAAAAAGCTACTTAAAAACAGTACTTACTGCCACTGATTCTGTAACACAACAAATGTATTAATATAGAACTTATTTTTATGTGTTTTGTAGATTAGTGAGTCATTTGGTTACTCAGTGGTTAAGGCTCTTCTGATCAGAAAGTCAAGGTTTATGCCCTAGGCTTCCAATTGTTGGGCCCTTGAGTGCTTAAATGCAGAACAGTTCATGCAAACTGCAGTCCTAAACCATTGATGTAGACTGTTGATATTAATTACAGTTTAAATCCAAGATGCATTGGGCAGATATGAAAAGAAAAAAGAGACAGCAACACTGGTCACTGGTGCCCCATGTTTAACACGACAAAGAGAGAGAGAGAGAGAGAGAGAGAGAGAGAGAGAGAGAGAGAGAGAGAAGGAGATTAGAGTGGTGACAGGGAGAAAGAAATTAGGATTGTTAAGTATTCTTATTATTACATAAAAGTTAAAGACACTGTACAGTTTGATCAGGGTGTAGGAACTCTAGCAAGACTAGCTATAGCAACATAACTGAAAGGGAGAACCAGTCTTTTAGAGCCATATTAGTCAAGTGAAGTCAAGTGAAGTCAAGTCAAGTCAAGAAGCTTTTATTGTAATTTCTACTATATATAGCTGACACAGTACACAGTGAAATGAGACAACGTTCCTCCAGAACCCTGGTGCCACATAAAACAATATAGAGTTACATCACACAACATAAAACTACACTACAGAACACAGAGTTCAGGACTAAAGTAAGTGTCCTCGCCATATAAAGTGCATCGTGTGCAACCAAGTGCAAACAGTGCAGACAAAAAAAACCCCAGTGCAGACAGACAACACAAGACAGTGTGGTACAGATACACAAAACACAAAATAGTGCCGACCAGTAAACCTATTGTATAATATGATCATGCAGTAATGTGCAAACAAGGACTATAAACAAGAGTGTATTTGTAAACATGAACACAATGTAGTGCAAAAACAGCAGTAGCAGCAGTCGAGAAGTGCACAACAGCATGTAACAGTATAATATGATTAAATATTAATATAATATGGGTGGTGGAATGGATTGAAATTCTTGGCTCAGGTCTTATTTGACTGATCGCTATCAGTTTGTGGATGTAAATGGTGAGTTCTCCACACTCTATGATGTAAAGTTTGGTGTTTCTCAAGGATCTGTCTTAGGCCCACTGCTTTTCTCTTTATATATGCTGCCTCTTAGTGAAATCATTCATAAACATGGGATTCGCTTCCATTGCTATGCTGATGACACACAGCTGTATATTTCAGCAAAGCCAGATGAGCGAGATCAGCTAAACAATGTTGAGGAGTGTGTAAAGGACATTAGACAGTGGATGCTTAATAACTTTCTTCTGCTCAACTCAGATAAGACGGAAGTACTTTTACTAGGACCACATGCAGCTAGAAGTAAACTTTCCGATTACGTAGCATCTCTAGATGGTGTTTCTGTTTCAGCATGTACGGCAGTCAAAGACCTTGGTGTGATTATTGACTTGAGTCTTTCCTTTGAGTCTCACGTGAATAATATTACCAGGATCGCCTTCTTTCACCTTAGAAATATTGCTAAAATTAGAAAATGATGTCGTTACAGCATGCAGAAAAACTAGTTCATGCTTTTGTTACTTCTAGATTAGACTACTGTAACGCTTTACTGTCTGGGTGTGCGAGTAAGTGCATAAATAAGCTTCAGTTAGTCCAGAATGCAGCAGCAAGGGTCCTCACTAAATCTAGGAAATACGACCACATCACCCCTTTTTAATCAGTCTACACTGGCTCCCAATCAAATCTCGCATTGATTATAAAATATTACTACTGACGTATAAAGCACTTAACGGTTTCGCACCACAGTATCTGAGTGAACTTCTGTACCAGTATGACCCTCCACGCCTACTTAGATCAAAAGGTGCTGGCTATCTGTTCGTTCCTCAAATAATGAAGACTACAGCAGGGGGCAGATCTTTCTCTTATAAAGCCCCACAGTTATGGAACAGCCTTCCAATCAGTGTTCGGGACTCGGACACAGTCTCAGTGTTCAAGTCGAGGTTGAAAACTTATTTATTTAGTCAAGCCTTTTATCAGTAGATTTTTCTTAGGTAAAGGCTCAGATCTGGAGGGAGCATGGATATAGAGTGTTTGGTGAACTGGTATATTTGTATGCTGTCGTCCCCTCACATTCACACGTTCACTCAGGTTTGTTGACGGTGGTGTGGTGGGTCATCTCTTATCCCAGAGATCCCTCATGTCTGTGTTACCTTCTGGTTCTCCCTTTTAGTTATGCTGCCATAGCGAGTCTTGCCGGAGTCCAAACTGCACAGTGACATTAACTTTCATACACCAATAGGGACACTTAATAATCCATATCCTTCTCTCTCTCTCTCTCTCTCTCTCTCTCTCTCTCTCTCTCTCTCTCTCGGTCGAGTTAAACCTGCTCCTGAGGTTCCAGTGACCACTGTTCCTGCCCCTCTCTCCTCTGTGGATCTTCACACTTCTGTGCAGCTTGGGACGGTTTCTCATCAACACCCTGGGTGGTTCCATGTAATTCCGGAGTAGAACGCGTGCTTTTGAGGACGGATTGGACTGTAGTTGGTGTCGGCGGTCTGCTGCACTGACTCGGGAGTGCAGTTTGCTTCTGATCATCATCACTGTACCCCGCAACTTTGTATATCTGCTTCAAATGGACATTTGGTGCAACCCAGATGAGGATGGGTTCCCTCTTGAGTCTGGTTCCTCTCAAGGTTTCTTCCTTATGCCATCTCGGGGAGTTTTTCCTTGCCACAGTTGCTCATCAGGGACAAACTTACTTACAAAGAACATATTTACGTTTAATCACCACATTATCTGTGTAAAGCTGCTTTGATACAATGTTCATTGTTAAAAGCGCTATACAAATAAAAATGAATTGAATTGAATTGAATTGAATTAAAATGAGTAATGAGTGTGTGTTTAGTTCAGGTTGTACAGTTCAGTAACACACAGTTGAGTGTGTGTGTGTGTGTGTGTGTGTGTGTGTGTGTGTGTGTGTGTGTGTGTGTGTGTGTGTGTTATGTACAGTTCAGTGTGTGTTATGTACAGTTCAGATTATACATCAGTGCTCAGTTCTCACTATGCTTTGAGTGGCACTGTGTCATGGCTGACCCTGTGCTCTGACCCCGGCTTTGTAACAAGCTGGGATATGAGAAGAAATAATTTCACCATGCTGTATTGTATATGTGACAAATAAAGGATCTTAATCTTATTTGCTTTATTATCCCTATGAAAGGTTTAAGGTTGTGTTCTGCACTAAAATTACACAGGAATCAACGCCAGCAAAGTTACAATGGTATTTCATCAAAAAATTTAATTTAATAAGTAAAAAGCAAATGATAACAATTATTGTTAATTCACACCAAACCCACATAGAGATATGAAACTTCCTGAACAAAATGCAGAACAGATACTATGCTGTTTGTTTTGTTTTGAGTGATCTTTGAGATGACAAGCACACCAGGGCTGATGGCTTTGTGACTATGAAAGTTGAAGCTCTGGAAAAAGTTTTGTTCCCTGCCCAAAGTGTACAGAAGAGGATTGAACAGGATTAAAGCAAGGCTACTTGAGATGATTTCTCTGTATCAGCAAAAAGGAAACCACAGTGAAAACCATATAGACCAGCTTGTCAGTTAATACTATTAAATTCTGTTGCATGATGGAAAATCAATATATAGACATAATATAAAAATATTTGGATATGCCATATGTGGTACTTTTCCAAACTTTAACCTGAAAGTTGGACGCAAAAAATTGTTTAGGATGTCTTTGGAATTAGTTGCATTAAATCCTGTGTACAATGTGAGCTCCATAAAGATATGGTTTACATGTGCTGGAGTGAAAGATCTTGAGTGGCCTGCTATTGAACTCTGACCTCAACCCTACTGAA
Source organism: Silurus meridionalis (assembly GCF_014805685.1). NCBI lineage: Eukaryota > Metazoa > Chordata > Actinopteri > Siluriformes > Siluridae > Silurus > Silurus meridionalis. Next base: position 12,624,327 of record NC_060910.1, on the reverse strand, counting down.
CTACTGAGATACAAAATAGGCACAAAATAATATATGTTCATATCTGATTGCTTTTCAGATTTAAATTTACAGATTTTTGTCAGACATCCTTATCCAGAGAAACTGTGGAACAGTTTCTTCCCTCAAGCCATCAAGCTCTTCAATACACAGAACTGAACTGAAACACACAATCGTTCTCACTTCACACATCCATGTCTTCAGCACCACTCATATTACATCACCTCATTACTACAAACTGTTTACGTGCCGTTTTTGCACATCTATTTTTGGATTGCTGCTATTGCTCTTTGCACAACATTTTGTTTAGATTTTTGTTAATTACAATATTCACTTTACTCTTTTACACACTGCACTGTGTATTATACAACAGGTTTACTTTTGGCGCTATTTTGTGTATTTGTCTTACACTGACTCTTGTGTTTTCTTGCACTGTCCTGTATTGTCTTGCACTGTCTGGTGTTGTCTTTGCACTGTTTGTACCAGGTTGCACATGATGCACTTTATGTGGCGAGGACACTTAGTCCTTAGCCCTGTGTTTTTCTGTGATTGTTTTATGTAGCACCAGGGTTCTGGAGCAACATTGTTTCATTTCACTGTGTACTGCGTCAGCTATATATGGTTGAAATGAAAATAAAAGCTTATTAACTTGACTAGACTTACAACTGAGCAGTTAAGGACCTTGCTCAAGGGCCCAGGCAGACCATTCAATCCAAAGATTTCGACCTACCACCTCCTCCTCATTCTATATTTTAAAATAGGGCCCGATTGTGTTCAATAGTTCAAATATTTTTCTATGACTGACTTCACCAACAACAATATTTGGTTTTCATTGTGTTAATGAATAGCGAGATCTTTTTTACGTGTTCAACCTCATGTTTATCTTCATACAATTTTCATACAATTCATACAATTTTATTAAAAAAAGATTTCTTTGTATCATTGCATTGCAAGTACCAATTCTCTTTTTTGCTTGTTTGCAGCACCAGTAACAAGCATTCATAGTTTTTTTTAGAGGCTGGAGTTTTTTTTAAACAGCCTGCATCTACCTCAGTCCTTTACCTGATCAAACTCTCTAGAATTATCACTGTAGTGTGAAAACTGCAAGAGCTGTTAACCATTCTTTTTTTATAATTATAATTTTTAAAGTTATTGGTTTTAATCAATGCATTATATGACCAAATTTTAATGGAGCCCTGACTATCAATGTTGAACATTTTGGGTGCTTACAATTGTCTAATATGTCTTAGTTTACGAGTTAAATTAACTAAAATTTGCTTCAATTTCCCTTTGTTTCAGCATGACGGTGCATCTGGGTAAAATGTGAATTAATGGTTTGCTAATGTTGGTATGGTAACTTATGTGTCATGCACGAATCCCTACAGCCACACTTCCAAACTCTAGTAAAAAGCCTTTCCAGAAGAGTGAGTGAGTAATTGTGGACAAATTCTGGAATGAGGTGTACAAAAAGCACGTGTGTAAAGGTCACATTCAAACGTTTGGTCATCAACGTAATAAACATGTATGTTTGAAAGGACCTGAATATATGCATCAATACACTATAATGCAATATTTGTTTGAAAGTAAACTTTATCAGAAACCAATTGTGCAAGCTTATTTAGATAAGATCATTTTAATGTAATAAAATACACTCAAATATTGAAATTAATTTACAGTTTATAAAAAAACAAAAAAAATTAAAAACCTCCTATTGTAACATTTATTGCTTGTCAGAATTCTTCGCAGACGCTTAATTTGTCCAGCAGAGGGAGGTATAAGAAAGTGTGTGTGAGACCCACAATTTTTTTTTTCTACATAGACATTGCAGTTAGCGTTTATTAAAAGAGATATAGTCAGTACAACCACGTGTAAAATAAATCCTTATTTGCTGCCTCCATTATATAATTTGAAATCATTCAGAAATCTACATCTTTATGAAAAAAAAATGTATACCTCAAACCTTGCATAAAACAACTTCTCAATGTAATTTCATGCAAGTAAGTTTAATGAGTTCACATGACTTAACAGTTACTCAAGAACTGAGCTTTTGTTTTTGACCACTTTCTTGTATGATCATTAATCAAAAACTATTTATCAGCACTGGGCCAAACACTGTTTTTTTGTAGTGGTCAAAGGGCAAACTCCTTTATCAATCTTTGTATAATGAACTTGAAAGGATCCATGGTGGTGTTTAAAACAAGATCTCACCATACCACATAGGTTAGCAGAAAGAAGGTATAAAATAGATTTTGTCAATATTTCAATAGTTACATTTATTTACAATAGATTAAATTATATGTGTAAATTATAACTAAAATACAATGTCTAAGAGTATATTTCAACGATCAGACAACAATAAAAATGCCTGGACCCGATATTAAATGATGAAATTAATTTATCCCACTTTACAGACACTGAACAATATGAATACAGTAAATAAAATATAATAACGGATTAACATTATCTGTTAACTAAAATATACTCCTAATTTCATGCAGTCCTGTCTCACACTACATTACTAGTTTAATAGTATAATTGTATTTTTAATAACACGTCTGTCATCTTTGTTGCATGAATAATAAAGTAATAATGTTGAAGTAGTTCAGTATTCTAAGGAATTTCAATAAGGCTTTATCCAATTTTATCTTAAAGTTAATTAATTCAGTCATGTTACTTATGGAGGTTATGTAAGTAAAATAATTGTAAGTATTAAAATGATAAAAATAACAATAATGGTGTATAAAAGAATAGCCATGAAAGAATGAATTTACTTGAAACAAGCTTTAAATTATTTGTATTAGTATTTGTAAGTATTTGTACATGTCCTATGTTTTGTTTGTAAAACATTCCAGTCTCGGTTGAATAAAACAGCTCACTGCATTTGAGTTGGAAGCCTGTGGTATTTATATTATATTCTGAAGGTGACGCATATTCTTTTACTGATGATTTTTTTAAAACAAAAAACAAAACTAAACAGAAAATAATGGGTTAATTTGTGAAGAGTTTCAAGTTTTATATGAACTCAAAGACCTCAAGAGCCTTCTAATGCAAGCAACAATTGCAAGGCTCAAAAGCCATATAGTGATTTGTGGCTTTTCTTTATTGAGAAAACCACAGATGTAAAAGATTGCAAAAATGATGGTTCAACAGCATTAAAGCTAGTGTTGGATCTCAGGACAGAAATAAATCCCAGATCAGTGCGCAATGGAAAGTGTATAGTGAGTGTAATGGTGCTTGGAAACATTACCATTAGTGGGTGCTGCTCTAACCATTAAACAGAGCAAGTGTGCTTTCTCATAAATATCCGTAAGCTTTTTGGGGATATAAAGTGTTGTGTGTATTGGATTGTATCATATGTATTATTATTATTTTTAATATTATTATTATTAATAATTTTATTTATTTCATTTATATAGGCTGCATTTATCTATTTTATCTTTTTTTTTTCCAAATATTTTTCAGGTTTTGCCACAGGGATAAAACCTTCTTTTTGGTATTGCAAAACTATTTCATCTAATTGAACATCAGCAATTAAAGCCAAAAGCCAAATGGTGATATGACATGTCACTTTCAGTGGATTTTTTGATGGGAAAATAAATTAGATTGCTCGATGTAAAATTGCAGATTGTGGTGACAGGGGTGTAATGTGATCATGTGATTATTCACAAATAAATTTCGTATCATCTGATTGATTATTTGAGAGCAGTGCAACCAATTATTTTAATTTAATTGACAATATGTTTCAATGCAAGCTTTAATTATGTTTATGTAATACAAGTCTTGTTTTAAAGATGGGATATTGTAATAGCGATTGGCAAATTTCATTTTATTTTCAGAAATGTAGCTTTATTATCTGTTATGTGCTTCTTCTTTCCGGCTTCTCCCATTAGGGGTCGCCACAGCGTTTCACCTGTCTCCATTCTACACCGTCCTCCACATCTGCTTTTTTAAATTAACAACCTGCATGTCTTCCCTCACCACATCCATAAACCTCCTCTTTGGTCTTCCTCTTTTCCTCCTTCCTAGTGGCTCCATCCTCAGCATTCTTTTACCGATATACCACATGTCCCTCCTCTGCACATGTCCAAACCATCTCAATCACGCCTTGCCCACTGTGTGTCCAAAACGTCCTACATGCCCTGTCCATTTATTAAACTAATTTCTAATCCTGTCCATCGTCGTTCTAACACACATTCTCTAACACACTCTTCATTACTTTGCCACTGTTGACCCCAGGTACTTAAACTAATCCACTTTCTCCACCTCTTCTCCCTGCAACCGCACCACTCCACTGCCCTCACTCTCATTCACACACATGTACTCTGTCTTACTCCTACTGACTTTCATTCCTCTTCCTTCCAGCATGTACCTCCACCTCTCCAGGCTCTTCTCAACCTGCTCCCTACTCTCACCACAAATCACAATATCATTCGCAAACATCATAGTCAATGTAGACTCCTGTCTGACCTCGTCTGTCAACCTGTCCATCACCACTGTGAAAAAGGAAAGGGCTCAGAGCCGACCCTTGATGCAGTCCCACCTTTACCTTGAACCAGTCTGTTGTTCCTACTGCACACAGCTGTCACACTTTCCTCATACATGTCCTGCACCACCCTCACATACTTCTCTGACACACCTGACTTCCTCATACAATACCACAAGTCCTCTCTTGGCACCCTGTTGTACACTTTTTCTAAATGCACAAACACACAATGCAGCTTCTTCTAACCTTCTCTAAACTTCTCCATTAACATTCTCAAAGTAAATTATGCGTCTGTGGTGCTCTTCCTCGGCATGAAACCATACTGTTGCTCACAGACCTCTTCTCTCAGCCTGGCTTCCACTACTCTTTCCCATAACTTCATGGTGTGACTGATCAACTTTATTCATCTGTTATGTTTGTGCATATTACTAAATTCTACTATTTATAGGATTTCTACTCTTTTATAGGATAGTTCTTTGATAGGAAAGTCTGTGTGTAAATACACCTAAATGTTTGGTTCAAACACTATTTTTGTTCTAAAGGTCCATGTATTTTTTAGCTCCTAGCAAACCCTTCACAGTAAAGTGCCTGAAAGTATAAACACTGACCTATTCTCCTGTTGTCTCCTTTTTTCCAATTATTGTACAGTGATGGATAAGGGCATCCAGTATAACCATTTAAGCCCACAGCCTGGACAAAGTGCCACTGGCATCTAATTACACAAACACTCGTACCTAAAAAATCTGCTAAAAAAAAAGAAAAACTGACACACCTGAGGCTTTGCCTTTATTAACCTTGGCTCCTGTTATTGGCAACACTTTGACAGAAACAAGACCCCAATTATTGTTAGAATCAAAGCTGCTGCTGCTAAGCTCAGCAACGAGTGTGTAGAAAACCATGGCCTTAAAGTGGCTTGTTAGGCCGCTTAGTGCTAACTCTGCCGGGACTCTGCCTGTCAACTACCTGTCTCTGCTGGCATTGTTATTCGAACATAAAATCGAACATAAAGTCAAATATGATGGTTGTTTTGGTGTGCTGGTAATTTTTGTTCAGTATAAACAACCACAAAGTATTATTGGTGTTTTTTGTACTGTGTTTACTTATTGTTAGTGTTGACACACTGAGAGTTTAAAATTAAGTAAATTATCCCAGTCCCCTATTATATTAATGACAGATACTCAACGTTTTTTTTGTTAAACTCGTGTTCAGCAGCTTTCTTCATGGGAATCTTCTATTAAATCCAAATATGGAAATACATATAAATAATCACACATGCCAAGAGTTTAAGAGTCATATTGCTTAAAATTGATTGTCAAGTTAAATAATATCAATTCTTTTTGTTTTCAAGATTAAAAATAGTCTTGTAGGTCACTTGCTGCAAGTGCACTGGAATTCGTACTTGTTAATCAGTAACTGGTGTCATTTATCAAAACTGGTGTCATTTAGCAAATGAGGTACTGTATTTTACTGAGAAGGACCGTAGTTAATAAACTATGTGTGCACTATTAAGTATAGCAGCATTAGTGCAATAATGTGCAGTATAATGTTCACAATGGAGCTGTATACACAACAGCAGAGCCGGCGCTATCTATAGGCAAAGCAGGCAATTGCCTAGGGCCTCGGGCTTGGAAATGGGGCCTCCATAACTTTAACAAACCTATACAGTCAACTCCTGATATTTCACGGTTCGGAACTTGTGGCTCGGAAAATTTGCGGGTTCTCATTTGGAACCTAACTAACAGCAAGTTGCGGAATATTTCCGGGAATCCCCAGCGGGACCGAATGTTCAGGAATGTTAGGAATAACATTTTTAACTATGTTTTCACTAACAAATTACAAAAAATCTTTAAAACACATTATTTTAATAAAGTGACATAATGTCTAGATTAATTCACTAAGGTACCACAGGGGCTGCGGGGTGCGTCCAAAAGTCCCGGATTTTCAGAACTCGTGGGGGTTTTTAGAACGTAACCCCCGCACGTTCCGGGGACCACTGTACTTTAGTTCACCAATCAAAACAAGCAGCGTAAGACTAGACTCTGTGTCCATTGGATTTAAAATAAGTTATTTACCTGAAGTGGAAGCAGTTAATATCATTCGGGCCCCACCCTCTGAATGCATGAAGAGACTGTGTACAGTGATGAACACAATCCAACTTTTCTATACACTGACCTGGTGGTGCCGAAATGAATGCACCCCTCGGGGACTGCTAAGCAAAAAGCTAAACAGGCACGCAAAGAAAACGTGATGCAGCTATGTTAGGTGTCATCATATATTTTTTAAGATACTGTATTGACCTTAAAATAAACGGAGCCATAATCTGCTGATTCGCGTCATTTGAGGATAAATCATTATTTGCAGCCGGTTTGTTCTGAATTTAAACCAGCGTGAGCCCCATGATGCAATAAGACTTTACATTTGTGAATGTGTGACGCTTGAGCTGATCGACTTTACAGCGACATTGCATCAGAAGCTAACTTTCTAAATGCAAAAAAAGTATCAATTTGTAAAAAAAAAAAAAAAAAAAAGCAATTGCAACTAGGTGGCCATGGACAAGGAATAATAAGAGCTGGTCCAGGTGACCTTTCATATTGTTCTTTCTTTCTTTCTTTCTTTCTTTCTTTCTTTCTTTCTTTCTTTCTTTCTTTCTTTCTTTCTTTTTTTTTAACCTTCGTTAAAGTTTAATTAATATGCACATGTAAGTAAATATAAGTGTATAAAAGTACTGATAACAGGTTTTGTATGTTAAAAATGATATTTTTTTCAAGTGCTTATTATTTATTGTGAATATTGGAGCGAAAGGAGACCCTGCACAACAGCATACATATAGATATCTTCATGAAATATATTTTTATGTATTCAACACTGTTAGACTCTGTGTTACTTATCCTCTCATCTCACACTTGTTACACGTTAAGTGGACCACCATGAGTCTGAAGTAACTATAACATTGCATCTTATTGTGATAAGAAGAATGACAATAAAGCCTACTAAACTTGAAATAATGTCTCACATGCCCACCTTTTTTGTGTGAAAACAAAACAAACAAAAAAAAGGCTCCATTCCTTTATTCCGCAATCAGAAAACAAACCACGTGGACATTAAATATTTTGTATTACGTGTGTAATAAGTGTATAAACAGATCTCTTTTTCATTTCTGTTTTTCTTCTTCTTTATTATTCAAAACGAATGGGATTGATTATATCTAAAATTAGTTTGAGTTGTTTGACAAGTAACAGAGTAGTCAAAGTAAACATTTTATCTATGTTAACAGCAACATTTTAGATGTTTTCTAAATCAAATATCAGTTAGATTTTTATTATTTTTATGTCTTATTTACATGCTATCTTACATACTATATGCTTCAATATTCTCAAAATATATATGGTGGCATCATATAAAATGTGGAAAACCACGTGGAAAAGCAATGACCATGAACATGACCTCTATTTGTAAGGCAAAATAGATACATAAGCAAGGCTTATTATGGGGGGCAGCTGTGTTTGTTGGAATGTCAGCATGTTTGTCGCAATGCATTCATCATAGCTTCGTACCTATGGCCTGACTTTGCATGCTTTGGTGAATTTGCATTTGAAATGTTTCATATCATCCACACAATGGCAAATACTGACCTAATCTAGGTTTCAGTCTCCATTACTTTGCACTGTTGACCACTGTTGACCACAGGTACCTTAACTCATCCACCTTCAACACCTCTTCTCCCTGCCGATCCTATTCCTGTTTTGCCAACCCTTTTCTCCTTATGCTCTCCTGCACTTCCTCATTCCACCAACACGTCCCTTTGTCTTCCTTTCTATTTCCAGATATCACCAAGTACCTTTTTAGCTTTCTCCCTTATCACTTCTGCAGTAGTTGCCCAATCATCCTGCACCTCTTAACCACCACTGAGCCCCTGTCTGACCTCTTCCCTGAACCTCACACTACAGTCTTTCTCCTTTATTTTCCACCATCTTATTCTTCTTTCAGTCCTCACTCTCCTTCTCTTCTTCACCTCCAAAGCTATCCTACAGACCACCATCCGAAGCTGTCACCTGCCAACACCTTACAGTCTCTAATCTTCTTCAGGTTGCATCTTCTAGATAGAACATAGTCCACCTGTGTGCACCTTTTTCCACACTTATATGTCATCCTATGCTCCTCCTTCTTCTTAAAATAAGTATTCACCACTTTAATTTAACCTTAACCCATCTTTCCTTCCACGTTCCTCTCCTTAAGGCCATACCTACCCATCACCTCCTCATCACCTCTGTTCCCTTCACCAACATGCCCAACAAAGTCTGCCCCAATTACTAATCTTTCTTTTTGAGTTACACCATTTACCACTTCATCTAACTCACTCCAGAATTTTTCTTTTTCCTCCATCTCACAACCCACTTGTGGAGCATAAGCACTGATGACATTTATCATCACCCCTTCAACTTCCAGCTTCACGTTCATCACTCTATCAGAAACTCTCTTCACCTCCACTACACTCTTACTGTACTTTTGCTTCAGAATCACCCCTACACCATTTCTCTTATCATCCACATCATGATAGAACAGTTTGAACCCCTTCAATGTTCCTGGCCTTACTCCCTTTCCACTTGGTCTCCTGAACACACAACATATCTACCTTTCTCCTCTCCATCATATCAGCTATCTCTCTCCCTTTACCAGTCATAGTACCAACATTTAAAATGCCCACCCGAACCTCCACTCTCCTCCACTTCTTTCCCTGCTGTCTCTGTAGTTGTCTTCCTCCTCTCCTTCTCTTTCTTCAGCCAACAGTAGCCCACTTTCCACTGGTACCCTGTTGGCTATCAATACCTTTGGCGGTCGTTGGTAACTCTGGGCCTCGACCGATTCGGTACGAAATTCTGGTTCGTGATCTGCATATTTGATTTGGCACATGTTTTACGCTGGATGCCCTTCCTAACACAACCCTCCCCATTTATCCGGGCTTGGGACCGGCACTAAGAGTGCACTGGCTTGTGCAACCCTAATAACTGGGTTGTGAAGTCTTTTTTATTAGTGCCTTAAATTGATAGGTCGATGCCAATAAATGATCAGCAACTTTATTTTAGTATATAATGACTTTCTCATATGTTTAAACCACAAAGATGATCCCAGCAACAAAATGTGCAGCTCTGGTGAATTCCATGCCCAGGAGGATTAAGGCAGTAACAATGGTGCTCACACAAAATATTGACACTTTGGACACAGTTTTGACATTTTCACTTAGGGTGTACTCACTGTTGTTGCCAGCTATTTTTACAATAATAGCTGTATGTTGAGTTATTTTTATATCACAGTAAATCTGTACTGTTTAGAAACGAGTTTATTAGAGGGACTGCGCATGTAGGACGTTTTGAAGACAAGGTGAGAGAGACTAGATTAAGATTGCAGAGGAGGGACATGGGAAATATCTGTAGAAGAATACGGAGGATGGAGCCACCAGAAAGGAGGAGAAGAGGAAGAGCAAGGAGGAGGTTTAAGGATGTGGTGAAAGAAGACAGGCAGGTAGTTGGTTTAAAAGAGTCAGATGTAGAGGACAGTGTATTATGGAGACAGATGATTTTCTGTGACGATACCTAATAGAAGCAGCCCAAAGAAGAAGAGAAGAACTAAGTAAAGGAACATCTTTACTGCTATACAAGCTGCAAACTGACAATTTATATATATATATATATATATATATATATATATATATATATATATATATATATATATATACAGTACAGACCAAAAGTTTGGACACACCTTCTCATTCAAAGACATTTCTTTATTTTCATGACTATGAAAATTGTAGAGTCACACTGAAGGCATCAAGGGCTATTTGACCAAGAACGAGAGTGATGGGGTGCTGCGCCAGATGACCTGGCCTCCACAGTCACCGGACCTGAACCCAATCGAGATGGACCGCAGAGTAAAGGCAAAAGGGCCAACAAGTGCTAAGCATCTCTCGGGGAACTCCTTCAAGACTGTTGGAAGACCATTTCAGGTGACTACCTCTTAAAGCTCATCAAGAGAATGCCAAGAGTGTGCAAAGCAGTAATCAAAGCAAAAGGTGGCTACTTTGAAGAACCTAGAATATGACATTTTTCAGTTGTTTCTTTTTTGCTATGTATATAATTCCATATATAATTCCACATGTGTTAATTCATAGTTTTGATGCCTTCAGTGTGAATCTACAATTTTCATAGTCATGAAAATAAAGAAAACTCTTTGAATGAGAAGGTGTGTCCAAACTTTTGGTCTGTACTGTATATATATTGCTAACAAATTTTGTGTGTATGTGTGTGTGTGTGTGTGTGTGTGTGTTTTATACTTAATACAACACAAAAAATTGCAAAGATTTGTTAATAGTAAAAAGACTCCAACTTTTGTTGCCATTATAGTATAGCACTCAGCATACATAAAATCTTTCTCCTTAATAATGTGCTTAGTCCGTTCTTGTACCACAGTTTTACAACTAACTGCCACATTTTAGCTTAGGCTTAATAATACATTTTTTTTACAAGCCACAACACAATTATATATTTGCCCTTAAAATGGTAAATGTAATAAACTAAAGAATTTAGTGTATGAAGCCTGATGAATTGTGCTCTCAGGTTGCCTTTGAAGTGCTGCTCCTTATTACCATCGCAATAAATCTTATTGGTGACTTCATCTAAATGTGTGCCCAAGGCAGGGCCAATGGCATGTAAAAGCGACTTGATTCAGGCTGGCTTAATACTAACCTTCTCTCGATTTTTTTATTTTAAACATACAAACAAATGTTTAGCATATAAGACAAACACATGAACTCCACCAACTTATTTCCTGAGACTTTTAGAGGCAAGAAACAGGCAAAGGTCACTTTCTAAGACTGTTATTTAGGAGAAATGTCTATAGACTGTTTCATTGGGTGTCATTAACTTTGTGAGGATTGGTGTGGTATTTTCAGAAAATTCAGCATTTAGAATTTAGAATGATACTAAATGTATTTGTTACAGCTGCACTGGAATTCCAGCTTGTGAAGTTCTCAGGATGGTCTATAGATATTTAAGACTGATATGTGACTCTTCCCCAAATTATTACCACAATAGGATCTTTGGATGCAGTAATATACATTTTTATTTTTATTTTTGAACTAAGAGACTCAAACCTGTTCCAGCATGACATTGCCAGTGTGTCCATCAGAGGTGGCAAAAGTACACACATTCTTCACTTAAGTAGAAGTAAAGATATTCAGGTTTAATAAATACTTGGGTAAAAGTTAAAGTACTGACTGCACTTACGCTAACTCAAGTTAAAGTAAAGAAGTTTGGGCTCTGACATGTACTTAAGTAAAAAGTAGTCATTATTACTACCTGTTTTAGTGTCAGTTTGGTAACTGGACCTCACATCATATTAATATTAGGGCTGTCAATTGATTAAAATATTTAAACGCGCGGTTCTAAATGTACCTTAAATTAATACTTACAAATATTTTAATACTCTAATCAATATGCGCATAGACAAATATCAATGCTTTATGCAAATGCATGTTTATTATTTATGAAACCAAACTCAACATAGAGCATAAAGAAAAATATTCAATTAATAAACGTTTTGAAGTTATAATGTTTTTTTTAATTACGTAAATTATCAGGACACCAATCAGAACATTTTGCTATGTTTTCACACGGACGGTTAATGAGGTGTCTGTGAAGAGAGGAGACGGAGAAGGCAGAGAGCGCCCCCTGTCTTTTTATTTTTATTTTTACAAAAGCAAAGCGCTTTGCTGTTATTATGAGTGTACAAATAAAAATAGACTCTTTAAAGATTTAAATGATGGGTTGCTCTTATTTGTACTTATCAAAAAAGACTAAGTAATTTATGTTCATTTGGGCGTTATGAGGAAAAAAATGCCCCAAAAAATGCGCCGGTGCGTTTGTCGACCCCCAGAGGGTTAATTGTGTGGAATTTCGGTGCGGATTTAAGACTTGATGCATGAGTAAAACAAATGTTTACTGATTAAAAACATCTTTTCGAACAATAAACGTGTGTTGCGCTGAAGGTTATAATTTCGACTCTTTTATATTTATTTATAAAAATTTTTATCGAAAATGGTCAAACGCGTTAATAAACCAGTGCCTTTAAAATGAATTTGCATTTTGACAAGCAGAGAAAAGATGATGATGATCAGGAATGTCTTAGTTCTCAGTCATGTTTACATCACTGATTCACTCTGTCTGCGTCTGATGGCTCATTGTGAGCTTCATAAATTAGACTAAACTGTGGTGTGTGAGAGCCAGGATATAATAAATCAGTGGTAGATTGGAAAATCTGCACAATGACAGGAAATAGGCTGATGGTCTGAAAACGGAGCATTGAGAAGGAAAAACTAAATAACATTTTACCAAATAGATTAAAACTAAAGTAACGAGTCTGTTTTGAAAATGTAAGAATTAGAAAGAACAGATATTTGTGTAAAATTGTAATGAGTGAAAGTATTTCTACTTTGTTACTTCTTACCACTGGTGTCCATATTAAGTTTCATGAAAATACTCATGGGTTGGAGTGGAAGGTCTTAATTGATCTGCTATAGAGCTCTGATACGCAACTTCTTTGGGGTAAATTGTAATGTTGACTGGCCACAGGCCTCCTCAAACTTACATCAGTACCTTTTTTATTTTTTTTAACTAAAGCCCTGGTACCTGAATGAGCACAAATCTTTCCAAGCACAAACCTAGTGAAACATTTTCCCAGAAGAGTGAAGGATATCATATCAGCAATGGGGGCTAAATGTGGAATGGGATGTTTAAAAGGCACATACAAATCTTGGTAACATGTATTTTGACTTAAGAAATACTGTTTATGATTGATAGATGAAAAATAGCATGATGCACCACATTATAGCAAAGTATGTTCTATTTCAATGTTTATTAAGAGCATTAGTGTTAATTAGGTGTTGTTGATTCTGATAGGGAAATGCATTGATTGTAGTAGTATAGACCTTTTAAAGTTTCCCCTGCAACAACCTGTAAAGGTTTTAAAAAGTACAGCACAAATCAGATAAAACAGTACAATTTTGGGATTCTTAATGTGATTTTCATGCTCTAACATAAAAATGAAGTCAGTTATGACGAATCTGATTAATCTTAATACTTACACAGTATATCAATACATATTACCTACCATTTAAATTTTCTAGCATTTCATATTATTCCTGGATTTTAAACACAGAAGGTCCAGGTAAACAAAACAATGTTGACTGCTATATGTTGCATCCATAATGAACTGAGAGGCCAATTAATTGCTATGGCTGGCTTATTGCAGCACAGATATATGCTGAAGTTGCTAATTGGTATTGACAGGGCATGATCCAGTCTTTTCAGATCAGCTGAGCTAATCACCCCTGACAGCTATGAGGTGATTTTTGGTGTGGAATTTTACTCCTGGGGTGAAAGTTCATCATTTAATCGATGGCTATAAGAAAACAGAGAGAAGAGACAATGCCATTTGTGTTTCTTTCTTTAAAAAATTACATTAGGGGTTCATTGATTAATACAGACCTGAATTTGTATAGTTTTGTATGATTACAAAAATATATTATTTAAAGAGAAAACTATTGTACATTTCATTATCTAGTAAAAATAAGACTAAATAAATTTGTATTATTTATACATTTTATGTTTATTATTAAGCTGTGTATCGAATAAATTCACAGTTTTATTTGTGCATTAGGATTAGCAGCTCCAAAATGACCCCAGGCATGAGTAATATGACCCTGTGGTCACATGACCACTTTAATGCACTGGAGGTCTATTTGGGATGCATGATGGATGAAGCGAGCTACACACTGAGGTCACTTAGCCATCAGATCAAATACACAAAGATATATATGAAAACTGGTGGTGTGGTTTACATTCTATCTTTGAGTAGTTGATATCATGTTGATTTGTTAATGGTATTTTATGATCAAGACACAATCAGAAAAATAAACAACTGAGGCTGCAGAGTAAAACGTTCTATATTGTCTGAGCTGTCGGAGTAGAAGATAACTTGGCAAAAGATGCATAATGTTAAAATGTCTAAGATTACAATAAATACATTATCAAGGGGTTAGTGGTTAGTCAATCAAATCACCTTGTCTCATTATTTTTGCAAACTGAGCGCCAGATGTACAGGTCAAAAGGCACGACTGAATTACTGCTGATGTATTGACATTGATGAATGTGTTCCTGATGTACGTGCTATAACCAGAGTTTTCAGTTCTGCAACAAAAGCAGCTCAACTGACAAATAATATTAAAATATTTACCTTCCCTGGATAGTTCTTTCACCTATGACCTAAAAACCTCTCTTATTACAAATTTTCACTCACCATTTTCACCATTAGCAGAAGTTAAAAACACATGACAGAAAAACACATAATAATGTCATAATAATAATAATGCCAAAATACTAAAAAAGAAGGAATTATATAATATATAAATGATGATGAATACTGTATGTATGTATGTATGTATGTATATATGTATCCTGCAGATACAGGTCAAAAGCTTCAGTTAATGTTCAGGCAAACGACAGTATGTAGCTAAAATCTGATTTCTGTGCCTGTGACTTTAACCCTGGAATGTTTTTGGGTACCAGATGGACTGGTTTGAGTATTTCGCAAACTGCTGACCTCCTGGGAATTTTACACGCAACTCTAGAGTCTCTCTAGTTTAGACAAACTATGTGCAAAGGGTCTGCAGGCTAAAACATCTTGTTGATAAGACAGGTATGAGGAGAATGACCAGACTCGTCTGAGGTGACAGAAAATCTATAGAAATTCAAAGAAGCATGTCTTATGACAGCTTATAATGTACAACAAATCAGCCATTGAGATGGAAGGGCTGCCACATTGGGGTTCCACTGGTGTTAGACGAGCAACAATCCATGCCATGGTTAAAGTAACAGAGAGAAAACTTTTCCTCATTCTGATGTTTGATGTAAATATTAACTGAAGCTTATGACATGATTCTATTTTTTTTGCTTTCTGCCTGTCTGATTACATAACTGCATAAATGTGCAGGTGTACAGCTCTTCCAAGCTCTTCCTAATAATATAAAAATGGATGTAAATCACTCAAATGAAATGGGTCTCCTCTGATTGACAGGGGCAATCGAGACTCAATTTAAGATTCACCTTTTGTCATTAATTATAATATTATTATGTTCAAATGTAAGATTATACATATACATTATTATATGATATGCAACTTTATCAGTTTCGTTTTTGTAAAAACTGAATTTCTTTTGCATTTGAGACTTTAAAAACAGTTTAACTGTCAGATTGTGTGTATTTCAGTGAAATGTATGCTGTCATTACTGCAAATAAACTCTAATAATATTTTTATTAGAAATTATTAAGCTCTATTATGTAAATTTTGAATATTAATATTTTTTAATTACCCAGATATAACTTGTAAAATGTATTGAAAGATTATTTATAAACTATAAACTTTTTCTCATGGCCAGCCAGAGATTGATGTCACTGCCATCTTTGTGAAATGGTGCTTCAGTGCTTCAGTTAGGAGTAAACTGTCTTCCAGAAGATAATGTGCTAATTGTAAACTCTACAAACACAGCACCAAAGCAAGAAAAATCTCCTCTTCTGCCTGTCTTCAACATGGATTGATGGCCTCCTTACTTTATAGAAGCTATATTGATTGTGACGGTGCTCGTCAGTGGTGCATAAAATTAACACTGTGTTATAGAGCATGGATTTCTGTCAGGGTCTGACAAGATAACCCATTATCGGGCCAATGCTGCTAATTTGTTTTTGTTTATTCCGAAACGTAATGTAACTCTGCTTGCGCCCTCCCCTTCCACCCATCTTCCCCCATGATAACTCTATTACCTGCAAAACTCAGGCAAAATCATTGACAGCCACTAATCTTGGCCCGGCTCCTAATTACATCAGGTTCTCAACCCTTAATTAACCAATCTTTACTCCATTTTAGCTGCTTAATGCTGCACACACGCCTGGCATCATTAGTTTAATTACCAGTGTTTGCAGAGTAGGATTTTGACCTTTGTCCTGACAAGTCATCTCTTTCCCTCCGTTGCTTTTCCCTTTTCGGTAGTAATTGCTGAATTTCCTGCCTTAATGCTTAACACGTGTTTTGACCAATTGCCATTTCCTGATGATCAAATTGTAATTTCTAAGGCAACAAGAGAGGAATGTATCTTTATTAGGGCTGCACCTGATAAATAAGAATATTTACTATTTCCACCATTGCTCTTTAAAATCATTACAGGTTTTAAAAGTTTTTTAAATGACAGAAAGCACAACAAGTTTTTTTGTGTTTTAAGCTGCTAAGCTAACTACTAAGCTGAATGATTTTTTAGCTTAGAGCTTTGTTTAGCCACTAAGGTGGCTAAACAAAGCTCTTTGCTAACAGTATAATAAATAAGGTTAGGCTAGGTGTTACATAATGTGATATATGTATATGTCCTACAAAGCGAACTAGGTTAGAATGTTGTATTTATGTAAGTCTGATAGTTTAAAAACATATTGTATAAACCTGTGTTAGTAGCATGCTAGCTAACAGCTAATGCAGAAATCTTAGCAAATGCTAGCTAATTGCAGGAAGATTGAAGAATAAATAAACAAAAATAATAATAAAAAAATGCTTTTAATCAAGTGTAAAAAAAACAACAACAACACTTAAAATACATTAGACCTGTATATATTTTAAGTGATAATATTTTCACATTGTGGCACGATTTAAGCTCTGACATTACCTTTATTCCTTTATTTCAACCTGTTAAATTTAGGAAAATGTGGAGGCTTGTCTGCAGAAAAATTAATTCAATTACAGCCATTAGATTAGCATCAAGAATATTAATAATTATCTGGTATTATAATGTGCAATAATAATAATATTTAACAACAAGAACAACAATAATTATTATTATTATAGTTATAATGATTATTAATTTACATTTATATTACATATATATCACTTGATTCTGATTTATCAGAAGGTGAAGAGGTTCAGCTGTAATAAAATTTCAAGTCATGTTTTGTTGCACTTCTGTTCCAATCTGGTTTCAATAACAACAGCATACATTGGCACATGCGGCACATACGTAGGTTTAAGGACATTAACTTGTCTGTGAGGTGTCTCTAGTTGTAGTTCTTTGTAACAGCGAGAGGTAAAGCTGCAATTTTAGGCTGTCAGCCATGTTAAAGTCTTTAGGATAATGGGCTTTCCATGTTCCTGGTAATATGAAAAAACCCTGCATTTTCATTTCCATTAACTTCATCAGAGAGAAAGAAAAAAGGAGGTAACAGCTGTTTATAGATGGTAGTGTATAAGTGAGAACATGATTGAACGTCACATTATTAATTGTAAAAAAGTGTTAGTTTTGGTTGTGCGAGTGCAATTAAGCACTTTAGGACACTAGGTAAAAATAATCAATGGTGTGGTAATAAATTATATTTTCTATTACAGCCAACCCCTTAGAGTTCCCGATACTGAACATCTTTTATTCCCAACAATATATTATTTATTAATCTTTGTGTCATAACTAAACGCTTCCTAGTAGTTACTAAATTACTTCTAGTATAGTATAATAGTTTGATATAATATAGCATAATAGTTTACTTTCATATCAATTTAATTCTTATTATAATAATTTGATTATATTAATATTCTTTATTAACAAGTAATGACTATAACACTCAGTTGCTTGGTAAAGTTGAAAGTAGTACTTTATTTCTAATTATGCTACAAGTTAATGGCAAAACAAACAAACAAAATCTTTCACCTGTTTTTTTTTTCTTTTCTTACTTTTTTAACCCCTGAGCACCACAATCCAGCTTTCCCATAATGCACTGGATCATCCAAATAAAATAAAAAGAGGAATAGAAAGAAATTTTCCGAAGCTTCATACACAGCGAATAAAGAATCTAAAATCTACCATCATAGCATTGTGTACATATTTAACATAGTAAACATAGTCTTGTAAGCACATGAGTGAACCCTTTCTTCTTCTTTTTTTTTCCAACATTCAACAAAATGATTTCAACTTTGTTAACAAGCTTTCCGATGTTGAACAGTTTTTAAAAAAAAAGCTTTGGTTTTACAAGAATCGCGCTGACTCATGTTCTCGTTTCACAGTCGACAAATACTCCAGAGTTGCACAGACATCTCTGCAGTTTAGAGATGAGATATGAAGCGGCATCTATGTGAAAAGATATCAATCTGTGCCATAGCTGCGGAATAAAAACCAAAGAAACATCTCTTAGAGCACAACACTTTGTGACAACACGACTGTGCCCCATTCTGTGTTCCACATATGCCCTTCTGTTTTTGTTTCTATACATTTGAAAAAATACGGTCATGATCTAATGTAATGTTGTGCTAAATTCAGGACACATTTTTTACATTCTTACGGTTGTCACTTTTCAACCAAGGCCTGAACTGTATATATAATCAAGTTTTTTGTGTATTTAAATAAAGATGGCAAAAATTAATATTTGAATCAATGAAAAATAAGCAAAGTTAGTTGCAGATAATATAACCGAAATCCCTAAACTTCAGTAAAATGTTCATAGGGCACTTTTAGGCATTTAGATCTTAAGTCTTGAAGCCTTTCTAATGAGATAAAACAACTATTTTTTGGGTTTGCTGGGTTTTTATTTTATGGGGATTACTGCAGCCATTTACCAGGGAATGAAACCTAGCTAATGCAAAACCCAACAAATGTAATGCAAAGTGTGTTGGTATTTTAAAGTTTAGGAACAATGCTGTTTTATTTAATATGAATGAGCTCCTAAGACAGCTGTCGTTGCTTTCCTTGCATTTGGGCTTCACCCTGACCATCTTAGGATTTCATACAACATGGCTCAGGTAAATCATTTGAACTTCATATCATGTGATCAATCGTGCAACCTGCTTTTGGAAACTCCACCCTTGCTCGTCTTTTAAACCCAAGTAAATGCTGTGCATGCAAACAGTGATTCAAGTAAACACTGGAGTTTAACAATTATAAGAACTTTGCCAAGACCACTGTGCATATGCAGATGCTTAGAATCCACATAACATGGTTGTTATTGGTTATAGCTTCTCTTGTAAGGTGTACTTAAAGCAATGATTCAGATCATTCATATCATCAACAAACCAGTCACTAATAAATCGCTCAGAATAGATTGTATATGTACAGTTCTGGCATTTCTTTTTCCGAACCACACATAAAAATGCCACAGACAAAATTGAACAAGAAATGCACATTACACTGTGCCCTGTGTTGTCTGCAGACTTGTCTTTCCATATGTACGTCTGATGTACAGCCTTAAAAGTTACACTTAAAAATTGTGGTCATGTTCATTGGCACAGTCTACAACAAATGAGGTAGATGCGTATCAATATAATTCCCTTCTTTGGTATAATAATAATACAAAATAGGAAAAAAAAAATCCAGTGATCTGTTAAAACAAAAGCTTTGATTTTTTTCAAGTGGCTTCACAAAATGAAATGAAATAAAATGAGGTATACCTTGTAAATTCATCATCTATTACACGTATGTACAGGTACAATTGTGAGGTATCTGGCTGCATTTAAAATAATTTTTTTTTTCTTTTCTCTTTTTTTTTTTTCAACCATGGAGCTGCTCAACGATGCATCCCAGGATTTAAAAAAAGTCTAAAACAGCAAAAAAGAAAATTATCATAATAATAAATAGAATTTGAAATTATATGCTTTACAAACTTCTGAAAAAAAAAAAAAAAAAAAAGAATAACAACAAAAAAAAAAACCTCAAATATCCTTAAAAACAAAAATGAAATTGGAGCAAAAGTATAAGGTAACAAGAAAAGTAAATCAGAAATCTGACTCAACTTACAATAGAAGATAAATTCTCATATATTTAACTACTGTTTGGGGTGTGTTTTGTTTCTCCTAACCACATATGTATACGTTTTCCTCATATTAGGGAGTTGCATTGAAGTGCTCAGCCAGTTTTCATAATAAAGTCCTAAACTACACAATCCCAAAACAAACGATTTTACAACTGATGTAGCTATGAGAAACCTATTTTGACCAGAATGATAATTTAAATGAAATAAAAAACTACATTTTATGAACGCTTATGAACCTTGGTATTAAACTGAGGCAGAGGACTGTGAAAACTTCTGCCAGCTTAGGTAACAGATTATCACCAAATACTACTATATCTGTATAAGATATAAATGACTTATGATTGTCCCAATATTTGTGGATTATGTGGCATTCAAGGGATTACTCATTTCTGTTCATATCAAATCTTTTTTTAACTCTAAAGAAAGTTAAAGCTAAAATATGACATAGAATTTGCATTTATCTCCCTGACTATTTGATGCCCCAAGTTAAGCGGAATGTGCTTTTTCTACCACTGATATAGTAATTTTGTGATTTAGTTTAATAATCTTTACCATTGCATATTTCATTTCTGCACAGGCATCATCTAAACATGATGATACTAGGAGAATATGCATGTGCACAATATCACAATGTTATTCATATGTTCTTTGGTATTTTGGTATTAAAGCTAGTCTGATTCACATAAACAGAATGATAAAGAAGGACAAAGCGTATTTTCATCTTTAACATCAGATCAATCTTCATTTCAAGAGTCCTATCTGTGAAATATCATCTTCCTCGTCCTTCCTGTTATCTTACAGCTTCTTGTCTTCTTGGCACTGTACTCAAAAGTGAGTCCTGAAAGCCTGCACAGTATGTATACTGAACATGCTTCATATATGCTGGAAGTACTGTTTAGGTGATTGATTGGCTTTGCATGGATGGGAGGGTGATGTGTAAAAAAAAAAAAGTCACCATCAGAGAATACAAAAAAAATAAAATAAAAAAATTAAACACACACACAGTCTGGAGAGTTTAGCAGCCTGCCTTCTGGCTTTGGGAAAACAAGCAGGGTTTGGTAGGGTTGGCTTAAGGCGAGGCAGTCGGTCCGTGCAAGGAGGAAGAGGAGGAGGATGAGGAAGAGGACGGCTTGCTGTGGCTGAGGAGACCAGGGCTGTTGCTCTTTCCCTGAGAGCTGACATGAAGAGGACCTCGCTGGCTAGCTGGCATCACAGAGATGGCTGGCTTACGGGCAAACAGGATCCCTGGAAGAAATGTGTGATAAAAAAGTCATCAGTTTAAATTTTGAATATATTCGAAATCACATTTTCATTATTGTTTATTATAATTGAAGCATTTATCTGACACCAAAGATGTCAAATGATAAAATTATCAACTTCACTCAAGTGCAAAAAATAATGAAATTTTTAAGTGTTTTAATTGTTTTCACCAATTAATATGTCACTTGGAAGTCATATGAGCATCATTTCAAGTGTCAGATCTAAAGTTAACAAATATGAGGTAATAAAAATTTAAGTCTACACTTAAGAGTAGAATTGCTGACTATGTTATTAAAATAACAGCAAAGAGGTACTGCTAACACTAATCCCAGAAATCAGTTTAAGTTTAAGCTTTAAAACATAACAAGTAAAATTAAATGTCCAATATTGATAAGAATATCTTCTTTGTATTATTTAAAGTATTTCTAATTTTGAAAAGTTCTGACACATTTGGACACCTTGTTATTTATTTGTATTTTTCCTAACAAACTTTAAAATCTTGTTAACGTTTCAAGGTAATCAGACAAAATAGTCATATCTTGAAATATCCCGGAGTAGCCCCTGATGAGTTCTATCATTTGCTATATTTGACAGCCATTATTTCCCCACCGGGTTGGACAGATGACATTCGATGAGAAACAGTAATTGATTGACAAAGAAAGAACATTTAGCTGTGGTCTTTTGCTTCAATTGAAAATGCCCATTTTAACTCAATGTCCTTTCCAGCAAAAGTTTCCCAGCACTTATAGAGTGCACTCCAATGGACCATCTCCAGATAATTACAGTCACTTGTTTGCCAGGCACAAGCACTGTATCCACCTTAAGCAGGGGCTTCTTCCTTTCAGGCACGAAAGACAATAAGCCCCATCGACCTGGCAGCAGCTGGACGCCAATTTCTAGATATTTAACTTTTTTAACTCTATTGGACTTGCCACTTCATTACGATAGATTTTATAGCAAAGACATCAAATTGTGTGGAGGACTAAACGCACGGGGGTGCTGCTATAACTTATTGAATTTCCTGCCCGCAATTACATCAGCAAACGGCCGCTCTATTTACCTGTGTAGACAACTCCATTTATTTCTATTGACATGTTGATGCTGCTAATGCCGTTGGTAGACAGGTTCAATGCAGTCTCTTGTCTGTCATCTGTCAAGAGAGGAGCCGGAGAGAGCAAGGGTGAGAAAAACTCAATATGAGCATTTATAAAAGGAACACAAGAAGCAAGAGGAGCGCGCCATCAACTATTGGCGATAACTCATGAGTGACAGGATAAGGAGCAGTTTATTAAAAGAGTTCAGAGGAAAAGAGGGGGAGGGAAAGAAATACTCAAAAGCATGTCAAATCTATTTGAACTTTCCAGTTATCTCAGGAAACGGTATTACACTGAAGGTTGAAATTATAAAACGCGGCCCTGTTTGAGCGTCGTCGTACTTTGCCCACTCATTAACAACATTAAAACATCCATTACATTTCAAATTTCAACCCAGACTAAGACAAAATTATTTGTTTCCATCATATTTTTTTTTGGATGTTGCGGCTACATTAAAGGTTTTAATGTCTATCATTTCTCTCTCGTGTGTCATTACAGGGGGACTCCTAAATGTATTCTCAGACATAGTTTGAGCAAATAACATTTAACAATAATCTTTAAATTGCAGAGTATTTGACTGCATTACATCAAACTCTACACCATGCTATAGAATTATATTCTATTTTTCCCCTCATATGGTACATAAAGTGTAGTCTGTCATTATGACTGATACAAAAGGAACAGTCGTGCAGAAATAACGTATTACTCATGAGAGAGAGAGAGAGAGAGAGAGAGAGAGAGAGAGAGAGATGCCGCAATCTTCTCACAGACTCTGTCATTATGAAATTCGTGACTTGAGGTGTAGTCAAATCATTATCATTTTCCATGCAGCCAGACATCAGCATGTTTGTTTATTCTTGAACCGTTGGCCTGATTTTGTGTAAAAACCCAAAATATACGTTGAATTGAATGTATTATGAGTTGTCATTTTATGTTATGATCATTTCATGTTAGTCATGTCAACCTTTAGTCTGTGAGAGACTCAGTAGAGGAAAATGTTGGGTGGATTATTTTATAGTTAAACTATATATACATATGTTACAAATGTTAGAACAGCTAACAGAAAGGTTTTAACTTCCTACTCCCAGCCAGCTACTGACTCACTCCATATTCAGCATAAAACAAAACATATATTTTAACATTTTTACTCATTCACTGAATGGTGCTGAAACATTCATATGCCTATATCTAAAAATATCAACAAACAACTAAACATTTCCCTTTTTTCCTTTTCTTTTTCTTTAGAGATCCCCGTCTCTAGCTACTTACGAGTGGTGTCAAACCAAATTTTATTCAGGGCCACGTCAACGTTTTTTGTAAGTAGTTGAGAAGACAGAAACTAAGGCGACTATGGCTTTTTAACATATTATTATAAGTGTATCTACTCTTTAATTATGGTCATGAGTCAAGTTCCCATATTTATTTTTGTTTCATAAGGATGACATGTATTGTATTAATTTGTACCATGGCTTCTGCAGTAAAGATGGAATTATATAGCATATCTTTGCTTAGAACATACACGTCTTTTCTTTACTGTTCATATGCTTTCATTTAAAAATTAACAAAAAGGGAGCTTTAACCCAGCCTATTCAGTTTTTTCACTGACAATTACTTTTATGTTAACTGTAATATTAATGAATTAAAAAAACTGTGATCATTATAGATAATCAACCCGAAATATATTGTTTATTTTTTAAACTTGTCTTCTGTCAGGTTTCCAAGTCAACAATTATACTGCATATTTATTGAAACTGTTGTACATTATGCACTGTTTGCTTGTTAATTGTCTAGACAATAATGCTGTCAAGCTGGTTGCAAGTATAGAATTTTCACTGTGATTTCTTTGGAACTGCCTGTGCTGGTTGCAAGAATAGGAATTCAAGCATGGTGTGAAATGTTTGGCACGGTAGCCTAATTCAGCCAATTCAATATCTTTTTGTTTAGGCTGAATGGAATGAGGGTGTGTTTGGAGTCCCTACATTTTAAGATTTTTCATTCTAATATTTTTTTAAAGATTGCATACAGCTTTAAAATATCTACTATGCAATTCTAGCTGACATCCAGTGGGTGGTGAAAACAGATGCTTTAAGTTCCAGGCAAAAATCAAATCAAATTAACATAAATTGCGAGAGGTGATATACAGATAATGGTGTGAAAACTTTAATATAGTATACGCACACGCACACACACACACCTATGTTGTTGAGCTTGATATTCATCGGCAGTTGGCTGGCCATGGCGAAAAGGTTGTGCTGAAGCGCTTGCTGCATGATCCTCTGCTGCTCCTCAGCCATCAGCATTACCTTCTTCTCTGGGGGCTCTCCAGCCTCCAGCTTCTCTCTCAACTGCTCAATGGCAGCTGCCTGCATGGCCGCTGCAGCCTGTGCAGCTGCACCATGGTGCCCACTCAGGGGCATGGGGATGCCCATCCGATTTGTCAGGCAGTTGGAAAGCATAGAGTCTTCTGTGAAAGAGAGTGAGAGTTATTGGATCAGGGATTATAATATAAAAAGTGACATATTATACAGATACGCAATTTCAGGATTTATTCATAATTGGATAAATAAAGAGAAAAACACCACAATATATATTTCCGGTCATGAGGGTCAATAGGAAACTCAAAGCATTTGATGAAACTCTTGAATGTAAATCTGTACATGCATTTTGGGGATATTCGATTTTTACAAAATAAAGTAAAAAAATAAACCATTGCACATAAGAAGTGCACATGTTCGAATTCCTCTAATGAAAGAATATAAAATGTTTAAAGATGCAAGTACATGTGTACAATGTTCTACTGGATAAAATATTGTATATTGTCTGCTATATAATTCAGTTTGATGCATGTTGTATATAATATGCAAAATGTAGTTATAAAAACGTGTTTGCTCTGTAAAGAGAAGTTATGTGGTCATGGGAGTGAAACACTAAAATCATGCTCTGTTCTATTTTAACCCATGTGGTGACAAGCTATAAATACTGACAGAGCTTTAAAAAAAGCCTTTGATCCTTTGAGGAATCTGTGCGTGTTTGTGTCTTTTTCCATATGGCCACATTACTGAATCACATCTCCCTGTGCCTTCAAATGCTCCCACCGGTGCAATGCGGAAACTGGCAGCTTGGGCAAGAGGAAGTACTGCAAGCTGTTTCCTGTCTGCACTGATGACCACCCAGGCCACAAGGCACAAAAAGCGTGAGTACAAGAAGGACACTACTGTTGAAACGAAATTTATTTTCCTTCAATTTTTTATTCAAATACAACATAGACCGCACATTTTTATTCAAAAACAAATATAAACAGGATCCTAGACCACGCGTGGGTTTGCAAGAATTGCTTTTTCTTTGCGGTGATGATACACAGCCAGAACATTATGAATTAAATTATTTCATTTAAAAAGCTGGAGTCTTATTAATTTATTGATAAAATCTACTCTTGTAAATATTTTCCATGTATCATATAATATAATACTAATAAAATAGCTAGAGTTGATTAATAGATTAGAAGTGCAAAATTCAAATGAAATATATCAAAAAAGAAAAAACAGAAACAGTTTCTGCCTCTGATATCACGTAATCGTGAATATTTAAAAACAATTTCATGAAATGTTCAATTAATGCCTGTTGTCTTGCACAAGCTGCTTATGCAATCTTCTGTTACAGAGGGAACTTCCTTCAATATGTGAAAAGCATTTCACTTTCTATTTTAGTACAAATAGTAACCATGCTGAATTTTTAGTATGCCATAAATTCATTTTGCATTGTTTGTACAATTTACTTATTTGTCATAAATTAATGGGTACATTAATTATAAATGATTTTTTCTTATTATGTAAGTAACGTCTTTCAATACTCTCTATTGCACTGGCTACTTAAAGTAATTTAATAAAATTCAGTTTGATTTGTAAAGTGGTTTAACAATGGACATTGTCCTAAAGCAGCTTTCCAGAAATAAATATGTTATAAATATGAATTTATATGTGAATGTCAATAGGTTTATCCCTTTAAGTTTATCCATATCCTAAATCCTAATTTCATGTATGTTTTTCTTTATCTGCAAGAACAACCATATATCGGTTTAGTACTAATGCAACCCTTCTCACCTTTCTTGATGACCGGTGTGTGGGCCATTTGACCTCCGTTGGGGGTTCCTATGCTGATGTGGGTGATGGGGTGTTTGGGTGAGGGCAGCAAGGTGGGGGTGCCCACAGGCGAGTAGTTAAAAAGGGCTGAGCCGTAACTCTGTCTGCGGCCCTCACGCCGGTTGCTGTCAATGGCTGCCTGCAGCTCCCCAGGTGAGCTCAACCCTCGCTTTTCACATTCGTATGGATAGAGGTACTTCATATACCTGAGCAGAAAAGAAAGATGCACTAGTAAGTCTTTGGAAGTCTTAATGACAGGAAACACGGCAAACTTTACAGTTAAAAGATCACTTAAAACCACAGCTGTTTTTCAATGAGGTGGTTTCATGAGCAGGTGAAGTTAATGGTGTTCGAGTTCCTAGTCTACTTCTCATGTTTCTGTACATTAGGGTTTTTTTAAATATAACGAAATAATTTTTTTGTAATGCTTTTTGAGATAGTCAGGCATACAGAGTATGAACAAGCTCCAATTTATCTGGTTACTATATTGTCTATTCTTCAAAATGGGCAACAAAAGAAAATGGGCAGAATTTACCTGAGAGTCCTCTAGGAACAGTTGTTTTATATACAATGATATACATTATATAAAAGCTAAAAGCTCCCTGCTAACTAAAATATAAAGACTTTTTGCAAGTGTATACAGAGCAGGATGCCACTTGTATTGTAGTATTAGTGAGGAAGATTTTTTTTATATAGTGAATTAACAGTATAATTTCTTAAACTGAAATAATGATTTGTTCATTAAATGTTTGTATGATTTTTTCACTAAAAAGTCTAATTAAATATGATGGGTGTTTACAATATTAATAAAGACAAAAAAAGTATGAACCTTTGATCTTTGGTTTGTCTCTGTGTCTCGTTTATCCACTCAAATCATATCAGATATACACCCCTGTGTTCTTTAAAGGCAGATAATTGAATCAGACTCTATGTTCAAGAACTGACTCATAGTCATCAGTGGATTGAAGATGTAGGAGGTAATCATACTCACTGGGTCCGGAGAGTGAAAGCTGCACTGGTAATCGAGGTAGGGAGGTTGAGACCTCTGGTAATCTCGCGCCATATTTTCTTATTGATGACTTCCACTAAGCCACCTTTTTCGGTGACAAGCTTGTAGAGAGTGTAGAGATCCAACACCTGCTTGGCCATGATAGGAATCCGATTCACTGGAGTCCCTACAGGAGTGGGACACACACACAGACACACAATATCCACAATCAATGCCATTAACTCCGGCTTATCGATGGGTCTCTCTGCCGCTTACGAGGCCAATCAGTCTGGCATAAGTAAAATGTCCGACAGCCTCGTTCTCCTACTTGAAAAAAAAAAAATCACTTTTACTGCTCAATCAAAAGTCTCCACTGTCTGGTGGAAATGTACTGCCAATGCTTTTCTGATAAAAACAAAATGTCCAGGACTTGAAAAGCCATCAATCACCTTTTGCAAGCTATCTCACATGTAAAGTTTATATATATATATATATATATATATATATATATATATATATATATATATATATATATATATATATATATATATATATATATATATATATATATATATATATATATATATATATATATATATATATATATATATATATGCATGCATTTATCAATTATTACAATTATACAATTTTGTGGGGTGTTCCTTAAGAAAATAATCCACAGTGGGACGGTAGGGATGAGTAGTTTTTTCAATAACAATTTTTCAAGTATATTATTAGATTTTAAAGCTTTCCATAAATACAAAATGACAAATAATGCTTAGTTAATTCCTATATTCTCATAACAGCAAAACACTAATTTCCCCACTAGCCCCTGTTTTGTTTGTCCTTTAAGTTAATAAAACAAACATTTCGATAAACCCACAGAATGTCCCTCCTGAACACTTTGTTTGATTTGTTTGTAAATGCCTTATCACAGAAAACGTTATGCTTTTATAATGTATTTATGTAGACCATCTTCCAAATCAGTCTTCATGTTAGTTGTTAGTATAGAAACAATAATAATATTTGAATGTGTGCATGTATAACAGGCTATTGTCAATTAATCAGTGTCTTCTGACCAATCAGGTTCAACAGTGTTGTAAATCTCCATTGTTAATGATGTCCTACAAATAGAATTGAATTAAAACATAATCTGGTCTTCATCTGAACCAGTGACACACTGTAATATTATGAGTGATAGCCTGAACATCCTAATAATAACTAGAAGCACATTATCTGTTGTGTTTTGTGCCTTTTTAGGTCAACGAGTCTAACTCTAAATCTACTCTCTACTAAACAAGAAAAATATTGCTTCAATCAAGAAAAAAAATGCTTTCTAAAATGTACCTACGCATTTTACCTTCTGATTTCACAAACACAAAAATCCCCTGTTATAATTTGTGCTCACGATTTAATGTCAGGTCATAAAGCAGCGAAGAATAGCAGTCCTTTGTGTGAACTGGAGAGCGGCTGACCTCCAGATAATTAACCTGTATTTTGCTGATAGAGTTCCATTGTGCCCATCGGATTTACCATAATAGCAATCAATACTCTGAGAAATATAGTGCAAACAACAGCAAGCACAGCTTTGGCTATGAAAAGACAGTGAAGAGGAAAGGAATGGCCTATGGTGGTAAAAACACATCAATTAAGCTTTATAATTACAGCTTCATTTTGCCTCTCTGGCATGTGAACTAAGAGACACTATTTAAGTAAATGATTTATCTGCGCTCGTGCAATGAACAATGATGGAATTACATTTAAAGTGGGAGCACCATCTAAAACAATCAATTGCCATTTTTAACTTCTAACTTCGCCCTCAACTGTCCATATATCACACACAAACAACTCTTCCGTTATGTGTTCGCACTTTTTTCGTTCTTTTTTTATTGATTCCGAATAAAGGTAAACAGAGGTGAACGTTATGACAAGTCAGAGATTAGTCTGTACCTGTGAACTCTGTTAAAGAACAGACAGTACTTTCTTCAGTGTTATATACACACTGTATTTCTATGATATATTTTAATATTCAATTTACATGTAAAAGTTGAGCAAATTCTCCTGAGGATTGATTCAAACCTCTACTTTATGAAGTTTTCAATTAAAGGAACATCAGATTTACTGTCCTCTCCTCATCTAGGTCTAAAACTCCTTTAATACAGAGCACCCAAAGATAATCGTTAAAACAATTATTTATCCACAAACACAAAAGACTAATGTAAACGAGTATAGGGCGATAAATAAAAATGGACCTGACAAAAGCCAGCATCAGGCTGAATCTAAACCCAGACAAGCCCCTTTACAATAAGATTTATGGACGCTCGATGGCCGAGGTGATGCATGTGGTCTCTCTGATTCCCTGAAAGAGATACAGCGAATAAAAGCCGCAATGAGCTTTTGTCAGACTAACCAACCCAATGCATCATAATGACAATGAATGATTACATGAAAAAAAAAACATGTTTACCCTGAGCACCATCCCCCACCAATTCCCTGTTAATTGCTCCCACACTAAAAATGTGGAACTGATGAAGTGGTGAAGGGTTTTAGTTATAGCACTGGAGTTGGTCATCTCCTCAGCTTTCTTCATCTGTAATGCGTTTTCTTTACACACTTCAGTGAGGTAATAGAAAGGATGAGTGTGATGCTTTAATGCTTACACTCACTCCCAAAAAACAAAGCGTGAGAAACTACCTTGATTCACGTATATAACAGGAAATTGAGGAAACCAGAGTAGCTCATGAACTGAATAAGTCCCATGTGACTTAGAAAACTAGAGCGAGAAAGAAAGACAGGTTTGTCTGCATCCTGAAATTAAAACGAAATCACATGCCAAAGATTTGGTAGCTAGTCATCTGTTGTTATAAGTCATTGTCACAAATTTCTTTTTAAAAACATCATGCTGTCAAATATACACATGGGCACGGTACTGACATTATGGCAAAACTCCAGTGACATTACTGTTGAAACGCACTCCCCTTTGTCCTGCTAAACAAGGTTATGGACTAAAGTGAGTGTTGTATTACGAATAAATTCTATGTAAATGAAGGTCAGAGAGTGCGGTTGAGTTTTTTTCAGCCACAAAATAATATTAAACATGGAGACGTTTGTAAATTCTGAATTGTGGAAAAAGTGTAATAATGATGTTTAAGTGATGCTTGGGCATTGTGTCACGTCACACACATAGACTTATACAGTGGATGTTTTATGTAACCCAATTTTTAAAGGAACTTAAGGCTTTCAACGGCCCATTATTTGTATAAATAACTGTTTTTTTTTTCATTCTGGTAGAAAATCGGCAGGCAATTATAAACCTTTTTTATATCGAATAATATATTTTTGAGACAAAAGGTTTTTCCTAAAACAGAGATGTTTCCTGAGAAATTTTGACATTGTGAAATTTTAGCCATCAAAAAATAAACAGAAAGTTGCATTTCTTCCTGAAAGCTTAATTGTTTCCTGGGACTCTGTTGCTTACAAATTACCTTTTTTCAACATGAGCAAATTGATTTTCCTCATGCTAATACAGTGTCATAGGCTAGTCCAAAGATTTTAAAGCCTTAATATAATATCTGAGCCTTGTCTCTTTACCTTTGAATGTTAAACATTTGATGTCTCTAAAGATGTGATGCTTCTTATTTTCATCAAATGAATATGAATCTTGCCTGCTAAGGATCAATTATTGTCAATTCTAAGATCTTTAATTTACATTCCCGAAGCATGGCATTTCCACTTGAGCAATTCAACTATATATTTAAAAAAAAACTGTGGCCCGAGCTTAAGAAAAGCTCTGAGGAAGGAAGGAAATTTGGGGAGAACTTTGACAAACAGTGGAACACCGTGGAATTTTCCGGTGCCACTGTTTGAGGAATCACACGCTCAGCTTTCAACTAGCTTCTAATTCTCCTGTGTTGGCATTCAGGTAATGCAAAAGGCGTAAAACATTGACTCAACATAAAGTGCTGAGGCGGCCCTGACTCTAGTCAATTTATTGTAAGTGCCTGGTAGAAATCATGAATCACTTCAGGTATTTAGCGGCATACAATGGGCTATAACATCTGCTTTGTTCCTTTTGCTTAAAGATCAGAAGATGTTAAAAGGTTCATCGTACTAACTTAGTGTCATGACTGATGTGTGAATTTTTCAGGCTTTAATCCTTAAAATACCTTCAAGAAAGGAGACAATGTGAGGATTTACATGTGCTATTCAAACACCTTATTCGTTTAGCTTTTCTCTATAATGTCACTGTAAGCTCAATCAAGACAGAGTGTTAGCCCCACCATTTCATACTGGTATACCGGTCATACTGGTCATACTGGTATTGTTTTATATTCACCCTTTGTAGAATCTAATGTTTAATGGACAATTCTACAGTCTTGTCAGTATTTATAATTCAGTGCACAAAAGATTTAATTTTAAGATTAAATTAGGTTAATTAAATTAAGTTCTTATATTGACAAGTTGGGCCATTTTCATTCTAGCTAAAGTGAAAACATTATACGGTAACATTTGGTTAACGTTTGTGAATTTTCCTCTTGTATGAATAAACTGATCTGTCTGTCTGTCTGTCTGTCTGTCTGTCTGTCTGTCTGTCTGTCTGTCTGTCTGTCTGTCTATCTATCTATCTATCTATCTATCTATCTATCTATCTATCTATCTATCTATCTATCTATCTATCTATCTATCTATCTAGCATTTTCCAACATCACCCACAATGGTGATAGTTACATTACATTTTCATGCTAAATTCACTGTCAACATCACACTTGACAACTAATTAACTAAACTTTCAATTACCAAGTTGCATCTCTGCTGTTTGTACTGCATTCTGAGACTTTGAATCCAATGTTAGCTGTTTCCACTATTTCTGTACTTGATTTCACATTAATGTGGCATCGAATGTGGTTGGAAAATAGTTCGTATTATAAATTACTTTTGCTTGTTATGTCTTGAGATCACTGAAAATGTTTTCACCGCTTGCATCCACAATGAACTGCACAATGAACAGTGTTTGCCTGTGATGTGACTATGGCAAAAAATTCTTCCAGAAACAAGAAAAATACATCAACAGCCAATTAATTGCAACAAACCTTATGCTTCATTATAAATATATTTACTATTTGAGAGTTGACTCTGCTTTTAATGTTAAACCGCTCTCGAAACATTGTCTCTGGAGGATAAGTGAGTGTGTGCCTCCTATAATCATCACTTAAACACAGATCCATTTGTGTGAGGCTGCCAGCCATTTTGATTTGAAAGCAGATACGGCCATCTCAATCCACACGAGGCCAGCGTGACAAACGAATCGTGTGTGGCGAGTTATGATTGATGATGGCAGGGGCTAAGTGACACTCGGAAGGCGAATGACCTTTGAGCTCAGGCTAGGTCCATAGGGGCCGATAGAGTAAGTTCACTTTCAAGCCAAACGCAGCAGGGGATCCTTCGAATGGCATTGATTTTTGATGTGAACCTGACAACCTGAAGCTTTTTTTTCAGGTTTTAATTTCCATATGCTACCTAGCAGTTTGGTAGCTCCCTTATTCTGAAATAATAAAAAAAATATGGTTTCTGTGGTTAGAATTTAAAGCTAATGTAATGGATAGTTTATTGATCACTCTTTATTGAAGTTACTCAAGGGTTCTTCAGATGGCCAATAGTTTTAATTCTTTCTTCTACAGTTCTACATAAAAAAAATTAATAAATCCTAAAACATCCCTTTTCTCTTTTTCTTCACAGTAGAGAATGTTAGTATTCCTAAAAAAAAAAGAAAAAAATAACTAAAATCTACATCAGAAACATGCTTAACTTGGCCTATTTACATTTCTCAAACCTTTTATAATATTACATATGCTTTTCATGATCAGTAGTAATTATAATACTGTATATTCAATCTGTAGTCAATTAAAATTATGGTACATTGTTCTGATCTTTGAATATTTAATTTACAAAAGCATTTATAAAAGGAATTTGAACAGTGACTGAATACAAAAGCCTCAAAGAAACTTTTTGATTGAGTGCAATGTGTTTCCATAATAAAAGCGTTATAACACTATTAAAAGGTTATTCATTCTTTGCAAAAACAGCCTGTTTGTTTTTTTCTTTTAATTATTTTATTATTAATTATTTTCTTTTCTATTAATATTCATTGCAGAAAAAATTATATTGTATCTAAATGCAAAAATGTGTTAAATAGTTATTGTAATTTGTCAACAATAATAACCATTTGACCACCATTTTGTTCTATAAATTATAGTAATTCTTTGCAATGTACTGCTTTTTACAGTAATAGTTATTTCTGCAGTACAGTGTTTGCTATAACTCTGATTTAAGTGTCATTAAAGAGAACACTAAACTAAATTGAAGGCCTCTTTCTACTTAACTTAATCTACAATCTAATTTGAATCCACCTAGTTTTATCTACTGTATTGTACTCTTTTTTACCTGACACACAATCAGCTCCCTTAACACGCAATATAACCAGGGGTTAAATTCGAGTTTCACTCAAAAGAGCTCAGCTACCCCGTCTATGGCTTGTTTGAACAGCACATGCAGCTTGGCTTTAATACCATAACTTGATGGAAATGGAAGTCTCTAGCAAGACATCCTAAAGATAATAATAATCATTAAAACATATAAGACAGATGCCAAAAATAGCACATTTGGAAATTAAAATCTTGCCTCATAACCAACTGTATACGCCGGCATTGGAGCACGGCTGTATGGTGCATTTTTCTTTTTTTGCACTTTGGTCAATGCAAGATGTTCTAAAAACACAACACTGAGAGTTTTAGTCAAAAACAGACACAAAAAAACATATGCTATAAATATAATATGTCCATTACATCAATATTCATAACTCTTAGATAATAAAGTAAATAATAAACACTCATGAAAAAAGGTCCTCGAGCTCAGAAATGACCATTTAACCACCGCCTATTGTGTACATCATAACAAGCAAGAATACAATCACACCCTCATGCTTATGTAACTAAGCTTACACTACACTAGCATGTGATGCTGCAATAAAGTTTCACAAGATGTATTTTGATCACAGATACACTGAAGGTGTATTCGAATGAAGCCTATAGAATACTAATGCATCATGAGATCAGATTGTTTGTCTTGCCTTCCAAATCACAGACCACATCTGTTGAGATATATGGGGCATCTCCTAACATTAATTTGCTCTAACAGTTGATTCCTTCATAAACAAACTGAATAATTCCACTCGGTCTTAAAAAATACTGGAATAAACACATTTACACATCTGGAATTGAGTGACAATGCAGAGTTTTTCCTGAACTCTCCCTCAGCTTACTGCTAATTTGGTTCATGCTAATTATTGCTCATCTGCAACCCGAAGAGAAAGCAAAAAAAAAAAAAAACACAAACAGAGAACAGGATGAGGAAATAAATGTCTTCTTGTAGATCTTTTCTAGACATTTTTTAGGACTGTGTTTTAACATGTCCAATCTTTTAAATTTGTCATTTTAATTTAGTTAACAATAATTAGACTTTGAAATGCCATCATAAAGGGTGTGTTATGAAATCAAGAAAACCTCAATACAAACACAACAGGTTTCAAGCATTTTCCATTCCTGGTCCATTTTCCCAAAATATTTTCTGAATTTTTATGCTTGTCTAGACTTTCCAGATGTTCACATAAAGCATGATATGAAAGGGTTAATTTCTCAGTTAATTTTTTTAATAAAAATCCAGTGATGGGTATCTCAATGAGAGACTTTATTCTGTTTAGATGTTTAAAGTTACCATAAACAGGACATATGGCTATACGGTGTGCTGGGTGTGTCTCTATTTTTTGCATGTCTGGCTTTCAACTGGCTTTCCATTTGCGTACATTGAAGGCGTTTTTGCTCGCAAAGGATTACCTGGTTAAAAATGGAGGTGCTGTTGCCCAAAGTTTACTCCCTTTGTGACGTGAGAATGTAACAGGACCTGCATCTGGTCCCTGTGTGTGAAAAGCTATTAATAGCCTTAGCCAGAGGGGGTTAGATAACAGATGATACTATACAACATCAACTTATCCCTGATAACAGTGTTTAGTAGATCACTGATTATAGCAAATTCCTGATACAGGACTTTAAAAATAAAAGTCTAAATACAGCTTCAGGTTATATTTCCACTGTGATATTCTTAAGAAGGTTGCTGATTTTTCCAACATTAGCCAAGCTGAAAACAAATGAATACAATTTTCTGAAGATTAAAATTATGGCTTTAGAGACAGATTTTACATTTCTGGCATTTGGCAGACACCCTTCTTCAGAGAGATTTCCAATTATCTTATGCATTATCTCATACGGACCAATTGAGAGTCTCTGCTAAGGGGCATTGGTGCCAGCACAGTGGTGCTTAACTACTGAGATACCGCTACCCCATTTGACCAACACTGATTTAAAGCATAGGTAGTACAATTCAAAACTTAAAAACAGGCATATAATAAAAAAATGCTAGCACTCTAGATTGTTCCATCTTTTTTTTCTATTAGATTCTAGAATATACAAAACATGAAATAAAATTCAAAGCATGTTGTGATAAACAAAATTAAAAATTAAATATTCATTGCCGGTCTAGAAACACTTAGAAGATTCTCTATTTATTAATTATACTTAGTTGAATTACCGTGCAACTAACACTGGCCGTGGTGTTTGCTAAGAGTAGTAGAAAATCTTAGCCAACAAAAAGAAAAAGTCCAAAGTATCACAAAGTGGTTGATCCCATGTTTTTTGTGTTTACTCCAGAATCTCAGTGCATGCACTCTATAGTCATAAAATGTAGTCTTTTTTTTTCATATAAATGAAAATATTTTCTAATAATGAATCCATCAAAAACACAGTCATAATAATTTACATTGTTTACAATAATTTACACAAAATTTTTTACAACTTTTGTATGAAATATAACAAAATCCAACAGTTAGTTCTAACGTACAAATTTTCAATGGTATAAATAGATAGTAAAACTCAATGGTGGAAAATATGCAACAATTAAATTATCTAAAAGTAATAAATAATGATGCATCATAGTTTATAAGTTGCATTGAATGTTGTGTAATGTTTGTGAAAAACAAGTTAGTTCCTGTTATCATTATTGAATTCACAGTAAAATAAGTGAAGAAAACACAATGACAGCTTTCATTGTGGCAACACAATGAAAGCTTTAATTAGATCTTCTGTGAAACATAAAAAATCTTTCAGGACTATTCATACAAATGTTCTGTGAAAAATCTAAAACAATGTTAATCGGATCCACAATGTCAATCACAGCACCACCGACCACATATTTTAAAATCTTTATTTGCAGTAGAGCAAGTTTGTACTGTTGACACACCCTCAATATAACATTTATCTCCCTGCCACTGTACTCTCTTCCAGAGTACACACAAACCTTGATTCATACAAGCCACCAGAAAATGGACAGGGGGGACTTGACATGGGAATGTAGAACTATTAAAAAGGCAGCCAATTGGCATTCGGTCTTGTCAAGCTCACTCAATAAGCAGGTAACTCATGCGGGATATCGAGTCGAACAACAGCACGCACATCTCCCATCAATCACATGACTCATAAAGAAACGTATAATCTGCTTTATTTGTAAATGGTAGGCTTTGGCAACAAATCTACCCCTGTTTAATAAAAGGCCATTGATATGATTCAGCCGTGCCAACCATAACTTATAAAGCATCTTAATACCAAACGACATCACAGTAACCTACTGTAAATGGGTTTCAGCATGATTCAGACGCACACATTAATCATTCAGCCATGCTGTTTCTTACAGACTCAAAAATCAATTATATTAATGGACATATATTGAATATTTAATCGATGATATTTAACAATTGAAGCAGAAAAAAAGAGGACAAAAAACTGAAAGCGTATTTTTTTTTTTGATAACCTATGAGAAAGAACAATTATATTATTATTCTGGTATTTAAATAAGATCGAGTGACAGATATCAGAATAATGGTTTATGATAAACAACATGATTAAAAAATTGTTTATGATTATGTTTTATTTTTGTTTTAATTTTGTACATTCGTTTTTCTTGACACGTACAGGCTCATATTTTGTCTTTCTGCATGACCTGATGTGAAAAGACCCGATCCACTCCCACATATTTATGGCATAGCATCACTAGACAGAGCGACTCCTAACAGCCTGTCTCTCTCGGATTAGCCAGTGGCGAAACAAAAACAGTGTAAGCCATAATAAAACCAAGCTCTGCATTCCTGTCATCAGAAAATTTACCAAAGCACTTGTTTCTCACATATTTGTGCAACTATTGTAAAGATTTTTGTAAAACAAATATTTTAGATATTATAAAAGTATGGCAGGTAAAAAAGACCCACTGAGTCAATTATTTATATATCCCAGGAATATACTGAAACATCAACACCACTTGTCATATCTATAAGTACTCTCATGTTATGCATTACTAGTTGGCATTTAAGCAACATAATAATTTTGCAAACAATAGACATTATTGCAGCATACTTTATGTTGCAGTTACACTCCTTGGCAAAAACAGTGGATCAAGCTCAAAATTACTAAAATATTAAATGTAATATAGTGAAATATTTTCAGATTCTTAAAAACAAATCATTGGTCCAAGAATGAAAAAGAATTCTCATGCAGGCTTGAGATTTCCAGTGCTATCATTTTATCATCACATTTTTGCTGTAGTGAACTGCTCTTCTTTTAAAACTAATGATAATATCTAAAACAAAAGAAAACAAAAAATAATAGAAATTCACAAATTGTGTAAAAAAAAAAATTAATAATAAAAAAATAATAATATATATATATATATATATATATATATATATATATATATATATATATATATATATATATATATATATATATATATATATATATATATATATATATATATATATATATATATAAAACTTGTAATATACCATTCTTGTCTTGGCCCATTATTCCTATTGGCGTGTACATTTTAAAAATAATATGTTGCAAGCAATTTCAGATATAAATTGCACTGAGGTATACTAATCCATATTAAGACGGTCATTAGCATGAAGTTGAGGAACGTTGCAGACAGGAGGCTAAATCTTAAAATGGTCAGGGATACAAAGCTGTCATTGACGGATTAAGTATTCGGCTTCTCACTGCTTACCCCCCACTCGTCCACCTGAAGGAATTTGCGGGAATCTCTAAATACACTCACTAAATGCTCACAGATCCGCGAGCGAGCCATGTCAAACGAGTGCTAAGCACCTTTCCGACGAGCATGTTCCAACTGATTCATGTAGCTATCTAAATTTATGACACCTGTCCACATCCAAGTTTTGTCAGGGGGATAATAATGAATAATGAATTCCTGTTTTGACTGGTTATGCCGTGCAATGTTAATTTTGAGCATGCTTTGTGTAAAGATACGATGTTATAGTAAAATAATCCATTGGGGTGGTGTGATGCAGCCTGAAATTAACATTCAGTTTCTGATCCCATTCCAAATCCCAAGATGTTTTATTCTCTTTATACCATAGCGAGTTGTCAAGGATTGCGTACATCATGGAAACTATATGAGGAATTGACAGTCATATTTTTGTTTTTTTAATAATTTGTTTTGTACTTCCGTCACCAACTTCTTTTTCCGCTCTCTTAAAATTTATATTTAAAAAATCACCCACTTGTCATGAGAGCTTGTCATGTAAATGAGCATGCAAACTCTAAAGACTTGCTCATAGGCTGAACTCGATCTTAAACGTTAAATAAATATATAATTAGTAAGAGCTTAATTTTTGTTAAATAACAACAAAAAAAATCTGTTTATTATGTATAGCTACTGCTATACATGCCCCTATGTTAAAGCTTTTACTATGGAAATCATAAGGTATAAGAGCAAGGACATATAATATATGATAATCCTTTGGTTAAAAATTAAGTAACACTACTGCCACAGCCTTTATAGACAGTTATTAAACCCCATACTGACTAAGTCAGATTACCAAAAAAGGTTAATACACCGTATTTCTTAAACACCATTTGCATTTGCATGCTTAGGATGAATGCACATAAATGCACACTTCCACACGTAATCTGAATATTACCTTCCTCTGTATTGTTGTTTTTTCAATACTACGTGCCACCCTTTTTACATAATATGCCATAAACTTCATCTATTTGTCATAAACTGTTTGAAGGTAATGATCACTGAACTACTATCGGAGGAAAAGAAAATTTTTACAATGTCGAAATGAATTTATACATAGCAAGATAATAGCAGGATGTTATCCTCCCTGTCTGGCAAGGCCTTTCCTTCTGGGCCATTTTTATGTAATCTGAGCATAATTCTAAAGGCAACAGTGGCAACATGTTGTGTCTGATAGCACCACAAGCCAACGGTGAGACGCTAATGGCAACATTGTTTTATAGATCTCAAACCAAGGCTTAAGCAGGAAACCCAGACTTGGAATCACAACACCATCCTTACAGTCCTGGGTTTTCATCAGAACAATTAACCTCGAGTTTCTATTGTTCATTCTAGCTCCAAGAATGTGCTGTTGCCACTTTTACAACTCTTTGTTTTCATAGAGGACGGCAGTAAATAGTAGATAGTGCAGTTATAAAGACGGTGTGTTTTGTCACTTCACATGAGGCAACAGTTTAGACCACAGTATAATTTGATGGTGTTTTTAGTAACAAATGAAAACAGAAACAACAGTAGTAAAGGGTATCATTTTTTAAAAGTCTTACCTCTTTTCTGCATGAAACTGAAGAGGTCATCGAGAAATTCTTTTCTTTTTACATCATCATCGAGCTCATACAACTGAAACAAACAGAACAAATAACATAAGCTCTTTTAATGTAGTAAAGGTCATGTTTTTACTGTCAGTCATTCAACGTGTGAATGTATGTTGAGTATCATGTGATAGATAATTATATGTATAGGGAATGTATAGAAACTAATTCGGATTCCACGCAAACCCTTCAAGAGCTTAATTAAATCTTTTTCCTGCACCCGTAACCTCTTAGCTATGGATGTGATGCAATGACACAATCTTTATCGGTCTAAATTTAGTGTTCCAAGCATTCGTTTCTGTATATGAAATAAAAAACATACTGTAGTCGAACTGTTTAACTTGAAGTGGGTGTGTAGGAAGTGGTAAATTAAATATGAATCCTACCACTCTGCTCAGTGAACCATTGAACCATTCATAATAGATTTAAACAAAAACGAGAGCAGGAAATTCACAACTTCCCGACTATATCGATTTTAGTTCCAGGTCCAGTGCCACATTAGTACAAAATGTGGAAAAGGCATTTAAATACTTAAGGATTTCTACATGTTACATTTTAAATGAACAAGGCAACAGATTGTAATTGTAGTCATAATCTTATATCATAATAAATTATTTGCACAGAAATTATATTATTTTATTAACAAAATTGTGAGAAATTGTTTAGTCTCTTACATTCCCACCCCCATGGAACTAAAGACTTTTTACATGACTTTTTCTCAGCATCGGCATGTCCATTATGTCCCCCATTTCTGCTCTATTCACCAAACTGGCGCTGAGTCGAAAGATTTTTTTAAAGCCGCTTCCTGAAAGAGTGGACTGTAACCTGATGGAAATACGCTGCTCAACCTTCGCTTTCAATAAGTCCCATTCCATGTTACCGGGAGTGCAGGTCGATAGATGAAAACAGAAGGATGACCTTTGAAAACAGCAGGGCACATGGAATGAGGCCCCAGAGATAATAACTGATCATTTAGAGGTGTATTAGCTGTCACCAATCTTAAAGGACCAATGCAATCAATGCTGCAGAGAAAAATGTCTCAGAGGAAGTACCTTGAAAAAAGCGAGGAGAAACAATCAAAGAATAGTTTTCTTTCGGAATATGTAAGCAAAGTGAAATAGGTCTTGGCAGAAAGATATCTATTCATCAAGCATTTATTTTTAGTTTATTCAATAAGCTTTCATGAAGAACACATTAAAGTTTGCCAGTAATCTGTGCTTGACAAGTCATTGGTACACAATGTACCAGAATTTCTGACAAGTAGAACACAATCAGTGATGCATGAGATACATAAAGCTAACTTGAAAATCCTGCATGTCTTGTTGCTAATGAATAAAAAAAAATTTTTTAAGAAAAAACT
This sequence comes from Silurus meridionalis, assembly GCF_014805685.1. Classification (NCBI taxonomy): domain Eukaryota; kingdom Metazoa; phylum Chordata; class Actinopteri; order Siluriformes; family Siluridae; genus Silurus; species Silurus meridionalis. The sequence goes on along the minus strand of NC_060910.1, from coordinate 12,582,337 downwards.
CAAACACAAGTCTGGTCACAATCGTTTACACTTGTAGCACACGATTAAGATTTTCTTGAATTTGCGCAAACAATATTACCAAGCATCTTTCTGTTTGTCTTGTAATTGAGAAAATAATATCTGCATGACTTGTAGGTCATGACTCATATAAGTGGTACAATGCTTAGGGTCAATGTAGTAAATTATGCATTATAAAGGATGGATGTGATGTTACAGTGACTCCGTTTTTCTTTTTTTTTGAGGACAGCAGTTGGCCAGAGATGAAGTAATTACGCCACAAGCTTCCAATCCATGTGTCATAATATGTTAGACCACAATGACCACAACATTGCTTTAAATATTAACCGGTGGAAAATATCATACATTAGGCTTCTGTTTCCTCTTTCCAGTACCCCATCATGTTTACGTTAAACCTGTTTAGAGCAATCGCTGTTAAAAAAAAAAAAAAAAAAAAAAGCATTTTTTTTTATACAACTATGATATGCTACTTTATTTTATGGTGATATCACACAGGAAGAATCCCTGTAACATTACACTGATATAATAAAAAAAGTGAGGAAAATCTTAAAGTAATAATTCAAGTTTAGAGTCAGTATATTAGCAACAGCAATAAACTACCCTGTCAAATTGAACATGTAGACAGAACACAACAGGAGCGCTTGTATAAGTTATGCTTGAGGGCAGCAGGTCGGGATGTTTGAGCCGATCCAGTACGAGTGAGTCCCATTGTGTTTCTGCGTGTGTGGGTTTTAGAAACTACAAGGCTTTTAAATTGTTCCTCCCAGTCCTTTTTTTGTCATGGGCTGCTTACTGTGTCAGTCTCTTCCACCTCAAAACTAAGTGGTCGTGCTGAGACTTGACCTTGAATGGCTGCAGTTCTGTGAATGTGCTTGCAGAAATAGTACATGGAAAGGAAATTAGAGTTTTCCAAATGCACAGGTTATTTATTTGTAGTCAAATATTAACTTAAGTACGATTTCGGTCTACTGTTTGTATGTCATGTGTTTGCCTTCGTTGACATATATGAGCATATTAAAATATATGAGCATATAATTAGCTAAAATATCATTTGTATAAAAGAATTTTTTTTTTTTAGCATTTGTATTTTTTAATGCACATTTAAATTTGAGTAAATGCTTGAGTTGTTTTTCGATCTCTGCAGGATTTCAGTAGAGGGAGCTCTTAACAACATCTCAGATGTTCTTTATAACACCCCACATCAGGGCTTGCACAAGTTCATATTTTCAAACTTACTGTATAAAAGATTGAGAAAATTAACTGGGTGACATTCTTGTGCCCAGATTTATTTTTGCCTGTCAAGCTATAAAGCTGATATGACTTTGAACTAAGTTCAAGTAAACCTTCAGGCAGTCGGAGCCCATCCTGGAATATATCAAAATGGAGCCTGGTCACTCAACACAAAGGGGCTTGTTAACCTAAAATGTTGGAAATGCCTTCAATTCCACCAACGACCACCCCAGTTTGGACAAGTTGCAACATGCAGACTTGTCCAAATGTTTATCCCTAGGCACTTGTTAAACCAAAAAGTTTCCAAAGTCACAGCTACAAGCTTTAACTCTGTGTTATTTAGTTTTGCCATAGTAATTGTATTTAAACAAAAAATAAGACAATCACCAATATTCTTTTTGGAGAGACTTTGCATTATTTTTCTGGGTTTAATTTTGACATGCATTTTATTTTAAAAGAATCTAAATAAAGTAGTACTTCACAAACATTATATAATTTATATATTGATTTAATTATAATATAATACCTTATACTTTAATTATAATACTACATTTGCCCTTTGCTTTCAGAACACAGCATATAATTGATGAAAACTCCTGGAAAAAATATTATTTTTCTCATTTCTACCCTCATTACTGTAATTGCCCCATAATAGTGCAGCTTCCTAACATGTTTTTTTTTTTTTTTACATTATAAATGCTCTCATCTTTTCCATCACTTTCTTTGAAGAAGCTGAATGAGTGACCTGCACCTCATGCTTCTGGGCTGTAATATAATTTTGAGCATTTAAAATCGTGTCCAATGCGCTATTGGATAATTACCAGTACTTCAGGTTGAATGGTATTGACTTTCATAAAAGAAAAAAAAAACCACTGAAAATCTGTGAGAAAATTCGATGTCATATATCGTTAATACCTTTAACCTCAGTTCCTCAGTTATAAAAATTATTCCTGTCTTTTTCTTAGTCATAATCTATTTGCAGCATTGAAGAATCTATAAGGGGTTCAAATATTACCAATTGTGAATCATCAGTATATTTATACAGACCACACACTGAGAAATAATTAAATCAAGAAAAAAATATTTAGGTAAAATTCTGATCTATACTGCATCAAAAAAAACAACAAAAAACTAAAAAGAAATCTCGGATTACATTTCTCGAATTACAGCTTACATTTCCGAATGGGTGATTACACTAAACTCATCTGGTTTCTCAGGGTTTCTTTAGATGGTCTGAATCAAAACCTTTAGGATGCTCAGACGGCATTTTTGGTAAATAGTTTTCCAGAAATTTCCCTAATTTGTGAGCCTTATTAACTACAGAAACTCCATATGGTCCTCAAATTATATTACTGGTTAACTTAAAACTGGTAAGTATAGTTTCTTTATTTAAAAAAATGATTTATCAAATTTTGTCTCCATCAGTGCAATTTTACAAAACAATGTCAGGTCAGTTCTCTTCACCCTGATTGCTAATAAGCATCATTTGTGAACAGCAGCCAAGAGGAAAAAAGCCATGACAGCAGAATCAATATTGCAGCCATACTTTCCAAATGCACTTGGTGTGGGGCGCTACGCATGTGTGTATGTGTGAGTGTGTGTGTGTGTGTGTGTGTGTGTGTGTGTGTCCCACTGAGAGAGATCTTCTAGGAAACTGCTGGGCTAGGTGTGTGCGTGTATGTGTGTGCGAGTGTGCACGAGCGCATGTGTGAGCAGCTCTGGTGTAAGGAGCAAGAGTTAATTAGAGAACAACACGCCTGGTCATGCTGGCACAACTCCAACTGGCTGAAAGCCAGCTCTACTCCAATTCTTACACACATTTACACACTCACACACCTTCCTACTAGTGCTGTGCTGAAATAATTAGATATCTACACAAATATGAAGTGCTCGGCTCGGCTCATTCCGAAAGGATTTGCCCACGTACTTCAGCTGATGGACTGGATTAAGTGTCAGTGAGCTGTCCATGTATTGGCAGGTCTAAGTGTTCTTTTACTGCTGCTTTACACCACGTGCTTTTTTCACTAGAGAGGCTCCTTATATTCTTACAAATACTGCAACTAAATAGCTTTTAGTTTTTTATTTTGATATCTATTTTATAATGACATTTATAATGACATGTATTGCAAATTTACAATATGTTGCGATAATATATTGTTTTGCGTTCTGCAGTTTAGTCATTTAAAAGTAAATTATGGGAATCCCTTTTTTTTTTTTGCCTCGTTTTTATTTATGCCAAGCTGAACATGATTATACCGATGCCACCGATAAATACAAAATCCAAACATTCACAAACCAAAAACAACAGTAACAAAAACAACAACAACAAAAACCCCAAAAAACAAAGTCAAAAGCATCTCTATAAACTTAATACAGGAAATGTAGGTGCTTATTGAACAACACATCCTTTTTGAAGGATTAAATATATAAACATATTAAAGGAAAGGACTTCTTTAGGAATATTAGAGATTGTTTTATGTATGACGTATGTAATGTTTTTATACGTATAATAAAAATACTGTGCAAAAAAAATCTTAAAAAATATTTAAATGCTTTTAATAAAATGAAGGAATAAATAAATTAGTAATAATAAAGTAATATAAAAAAATATATATAAAAAAAAAGAAAGGAAAAAAATATTTATTTAGGCTTATATGTCCTCTTAATGTTTCACATCCTCCAACTTTAGCCAATCAGCATCGAGAATTCACTACCTTTTTCGTAATGTTGTTGAGTTTCTGAGCTTCCTGTTGCGTTTTGATTTGTAGGATACTGTTACAATGAGTAAAATGTATGCTAGTGCTAAATTTTAATTTATAGTTAAAGATATTGCAGCTTGCAATTTTTGCACTGGGGTAACCAATTGCCATTTTTTAAGTAATATATCTGTCTTACAAAAGAAGAGATAATTCTACATATATTTAACTGAATTATAACCTTAACCTCACATAGCTATACAATTCGACACAGCCCAGGTTTGTACATGTCCTAAAATAGATTTATATACATACCAAAGTTATGGGTTCAACCATGTGTTACGAGACTGCAAGATCACATTGCAACACAACACAACCACTGGTCAACATGGTAAAAAACTTTTATAATATGAATGTCAGTTAAAGGTCTTTAACACTACTGCAGCTTTATATTCAACATGAATCACTGTAAAAAATGACCATTCCTTTTTCTCAGATTTAGTGTTATATGTCATGAAGTATCCCTTGATACACAAATGCTGTCTTCTGTCTGCTGGTGAAAACTGACATCCCTTAACCCTGGATGGTGTTTCAAAATAAAACACAGCACTGATTTATGCCTGGTTTTATAACCATTGTTCATCTTTCATTTTTTTATACCTTTTTTTATACCAGGAACAGTAGCTATCCTGGGCCAAATGCAAAATGAATTACAATATGAATAATATTGTAATTCGATCATGCCAACTCAATGCCAGAATTTTATTAACACTACTCACTGTGCTAGCTGTCAAACATATAATGTAAGTGAGCCTGTAATTGTCATAACACAGCCTTATGCCAACAAAAAGCTATATTACTTAACTCAGGTGTTGTCGGCTTGGTTTCAACATTGACAAAGCAGCCTTTCTGACAACCAGGACCTTTCAGATTAAACATAAATGTTTATATACATGTATATCCCTTGTGCACACTGCCTTTAAGTACAGCATGACCCAGGTTCCTGTACACACAATTTTAACATCTTTGTTTGTCAACATTGAGGACAACCTGAACATTTTTTCTTTTGTGTTCATTGTTTTTTTTTTATGATTAATTGCTATCAGTCATGAAAAGGACATAGCAGTTTTCCGCAAAAAAACCCTTATCTATTACGAATAGTTTTTTTACAAGAACACGCAAGAATGAGAACAAACAGGTCTCCATCCTTTTATACAACTCAAGTTATTTGCAAGCCCGAGACCAAAATGCTATCTCCAAATACTTCCGCTGAAACAAGCATTCTGACCCTGTCTCTACCTCTACACTGATACACATATGGTTCTCGTAAACGGACTTTACCTTTTACTGTGTTAGGGTTTAATGTAAATCAGGTTCCAGAGGTTAGCCTCCAGTTTAACCTCATTCATTATAAAAAAGAAGAAGAAGAAGAAAAGAAAAAAAAAAAGAAAGTGGATAATTTGACAAAAACAGGACACTTTAATAGCATGCCCCTATAGTATAATTTAAGGATTAGATCTTAAACTACACAGCACTTTCATTTCACTGTTTAATTAAAGCAGGAAAAAAAAAACAGCCAGGGCCACTCAGGTGTGTATTATGTGCTGTCTGATTGCAGACCATTCAATCATTATATTTTCTATGATTCAGCATTATACATAACATAGAATGATGCATGCAGGAGATTTCAGTAAACGTTTCTGTACAAATTAAAGCGATACAGTCTTTTTTTTGTTTTGTTTTTTACCAGTTTCCACATTGACTTTAGCTAATGTTCAACTGCAGTTGTGAATTTCGGAATACATGATTACAGGCAAAAATCTGACCTTTTGATTAATAATTTTTGTAGTTACACACAGAGTTTAAACGGTTGTAATGAATACATTCACATGAATGCCACATAAAGCATGTGAAGTTTAACCTTTAATCTCTGCATTATATAGGTGTCTCGTGCAATTCCATTACACATTATCTTGAATTTTAAATATGCTACCTATCAACCATGTTTGTTTCAAAATCATGACCGGAAAAAAAAATCCGCAAATGGACATTTTTATGATGGGCGTGGGGGAGGTGTATACCCCTTATCAACTTTGCCCTTTAAGGAGCTATAAGACCTGCACAGACAAGCGCTGAACGCAGACATCTATCAGCCTCTAGTATTAGACGGAGTTAAGTATCCTTTCCTTTTACTAAGGAAATCAAAGAAAAAGCATGTGTGGGCCATAAAGCCGTACACTTTATTGAACAATTTAAAAGACTTAAACAAAATGAGACTAAAAAAGAAATAGCAGAGAGTACAATGGTTTATAATGCAATTTATTCTAGAAGAAAAAATATATTCACAATTATTGGATATTACTGCAATGAAGACACTATTAGTAGAGATAGCTACAAAATTCACAATTTTTAGTGCTAACTGCATTAAAAAAATCCAAATATATCAAAAACAATATGTTTGTATAACCTTCCATCCATATGTTTGTTTCTAATTTACTGTTACAATTTATTGGTTTGAAATATTAACTGTTGATTCAAGTGGGCTGATCTAAAAAAAAAAAAAAAAAAAACACACTAAAATAGAAGTAAAGCCATGCACTGTACATCACATCACATTGAAATCTAAAACTTTAATTATCCATCATCATTAATAATTTGAATGTACTATATCTGGGAAGGTTAAAGGTTAGCAAGCACCTACCCTCTCCCACACACACCATTATTTCTCCCTCTATTATTACCAGCCTTCAAACTTCTCCAGTACTGCCTCAGCTCCCTTAATCTTCACCACTTCAAAGCCACATGCCCTCTGGCCTTATCATACATGCTTAACACCAAGGCAATTCATTTTTGCCAAATCTCTCTGTCTTATTGTCTCTTTTTGCCTTTTAGCATAGGTAGAGTCCTTGCCTGATGTCTTTGCCTCTTTTCTCATGTCAGCTCTTGCCCCATCCTCATAATTAACGACCCAAATTTATTGGAGGCTCTTCTTACAACATATAGGTTCCCAGACCTTGAAAAACTCTAGACGATCTTTAGAGTCAGCCTATACTACAAAATTGCATAAGGAAATTTAATGTAAAGTGACAATCATTTGAATATGTGTATATAGTAAGACGTTCTCATGGACTTTACGGGTCATTTCTTTTGTAAAATAAATCCATGCAAAAAAGGGTCACTGATCCGGCTTTGGCAAAAAGAAGACACTCTGCCCTTGAAAACTGTAGAATAGTACTTAAAAAAAAGAAACAATCATTTTACCTTCTTAAAAAACAAAAGAAAACAGTGTTTATGATCTATCCTTGGATAATGATCATACTGATTTTATGATTGCTGTTTTAAAATTACACTTAGATTAGCTGTTAAGTATAGAGGCGTGTGGAAAATAACAGAGTCGTGGAAAAAGGCAGGCTGATAAAAAAATAGGCAGCGTATTTTCACTTTAAAATGTCAATCAATAATCACCTCATGATGTCTTAAACAGGCTCAAAGCACAAGGGTAAAGGGAGGTCTGGAACATATGGCATGATGATAGGGTTGATGTTTTGACTCCTCCCCCATTGTCAATCATTAATTTATGGAAATGTAGATTCATCAGCAGAGATTAAAATGATTTTTGGCTGCAAAGTGAGTGCGGATGTTGGTGATGAGGGCTTCCCTAAACCAGAAATCATTAGAAGGAAAAGTAGCGCTCTGTATTCATAACAATGTGGCCTGATATAGATTTCAAGGTCCTCGTGGGAAAGGGGTTGCCTTTCCTGGTGGTGGTGGTGGTACATTTTTGTGAGTGTCTTGATAACATACAAACAAAGAAGAGGAAGCTGCTTCTACATTCTTTAACTTCACCAAACAGAAAAAAGATGCTGTTAGCGTATGTTAATACGAACTGTGTTACTGCCCTTATTTGCAAGTGCTGAAAGTGAAGGAATGTTGCCTGATCACGGTAGTACTAATTTACCAATATACACAGGGTCACAAGAATGTAGACCAGCAGCAAACACAAGAAGAGTTATCATGTTACCATAAAATACTCAAGACCTCACACACTCTCCAATGACAGCAACACATTTTTTAAAAAGAATACTACTTTACACATTTTGAGCTAAGGCCACTAAAACATTTCTCATATCTACACACTATGTTTCATGTAGCACAAGATGAACCAGTCAGCTTTAATCAACTGCATAAAGTTTCTAGCATATATCACCAAAAAAATAACAATATATGAACACTCTTTTAGACAGTGGTACTAATCTAATCATTAAGCTTTTTTCATTTTATTACTACTCTTTTATTATCTCCATTTGGTTGGATCCTGACTGAACCCCCTCCCCCATCCTGCTGTAATTGTATGATGTTTACCCTCTCAGCCCAAGGCCATGTTTCTAATTATCCCTACATGAAAACTAGAAAGTCCAGCACTGTCATTAAAAAAACACTAATGTCCAAAGCACAGACTACGATGTAAACAGGTGTGTTCATGTACGAAGGGTATTTTTGTCTCCTCTTCAATACACTTTGAGCTTTTATTGTTGGGTCAAAGGGTTAAATGTTTTAGATTTCTTAATATTGAAAATGGTAAAAAAATAAATTCATGGGGGAGTGTGATAATGACTAGAACCTGGTACACAGCAGAAGGTATTTCTTCTAATACCACCTATGCTAATTTGTACATCTAAATGAATTTACATCTGATTTAGTTCATAATCACAAAAAGGAGATGAACTGTTATATACAAATATAATAATGTGAACACAATTACAACATACTGGTACGTTTTAATCACTTTTCTAGTAGCCATGCGTTGTTATGGAACATAGTACTATAAGTTTTGTAGTCTGTAAAAACGCTTCATCTTGGCATTTTCTACTAGTTTCAACTAATAACATTTATGTCTCTTGCATTTTTTTCCTACACACACTTAAGACAACACATCTAAAACCCATTTGATGTCGTTTTGAATAAATATGGCCATGAAAATGATTCAGTCTTTTCAACCCTTATTTACTCATAGCCAACAGTTATTTTTGCAGCCTTGTTGATAAAACTGGCTCCTTATCTACATAAGTTAATCTTTTCAAAAGAACTAGATAAGTTTTAGAAAAAAGTTTTTCGTGTTAGAGAAAGTTTCTTCTGTTTTGATAGGTGCATAGTATGTGCATTATTAGACCGCTCTTCTACTTATAAAACGATCGTAAAATCACTTCAACTCAAAATTGTTAAAGATATACCTATTAACATATTAAAGATAGCATTTTCTTTTTAATATTATTATTTCATCAGTTTGCTGCCTTTCCTGATGTACAGGTGCAAGGCAAGCTAACATGCCCAGGCTGATTCTACAGTGTGTGTCAGAGACTAACAAAGCACACAAATGTTTAATGCACAAACATTACAAGGCCCTCCGTCAGCGGAGTGGGGCCTCATTCTGAAAACAGTGCAAATGCAACCTCAGCAAGAGTGATAAAAGGCCACAACAATGAAGGCACTGTGGTTGGCACTGTGGAAGCTGCTCCATAATTCGCTTTTGCTGACGTTTACAGGTTTGATCAAATTCATCTAAGGGTGGCGCCATTATCATTCATGGTGTAGTGGAGGAACAAGTCACGTGACTGAATCTAGCCACACATTCCTATTATGTTTCTATCATGTGTACATGTTCGTGATCTAATTAGAAAGAGGTTATGTGTATAGACTAAATCACGGCAGTTACACAACAGCATGTCTCACTGAAAAAGCTTACTTTAGTTTACCTGTCTGACTGAACAAGTTTCATGAGACCAGTGTGATTGTTTTGGGTTCTTCAAGTACATAAATTACTACTACCAAGAACACTTCTGTTAAACAGTAACTGGAATAAACTGTAGGCGTTTGATATTAAGATGCTGCTCCATGCTAGCTGGCTATAAAAAAGCACAGTCTGAACTCAGTGTTTTTAAATGATCGTGCTTTCCCTATATACTATTTCCTGTCCTGGATTAATGTTTAGGAGTTAAAGCTAAATAAAAAGCATGTGGTGTCTGGTGAAGTACGGAAAATGTCCAGTTTGTCTCAGTAGGTTTCCCAGAATGGCAAGGGTGCTAAAATAGGTCACCTAAATCCAAGCCATTCAACTTTTTTTTTTTTTATCAAATCACAATTACTAATGAAATGTGATGCCACAAACAATATATCTTGTAATGTTGACTAATATATATTACTTTTTCCTGAGCTGCTAAGAATTTGCTTAATATACTCAAAAAAGTGTTAATCAAAGCATTTTATCAAACATTTACCAAAACAACTGAGTAAAATACACACAAGAGCATTTGTTTAAGGTACTGACAAATCAGTCTGATGCAGCTAGACAACACCAAAAATAAAACATTCACGTCAGGTAAAGGTTATGCTTTTTTTGTAGTAAAGTGTGGAAATCATGTAGTATTAGCCTGATCGTCTGTCCTTCTACATTTCATTATATCAGTGAAAGGAAATTAAATGAATTGAAACGGTGTCTGCTTGAGACACAGGGACAGGCTAAAGTTCACAGACGTCACAACCTCTGCAACTGTATTTTGTTTTGTAAATTTCAGCACTTAAGCCATGAACTTTTGGAACACTATACCCAAATAACTACCAAATACTCTACATGGAGAAGAACAATCTCACTTCTTTCTCACAAGGTCTGTTGTCCAAATTTCTGATTACTCAGAACTCTGTGTAGAGAAAGTGTGAAGATTAACTGAAAACCACTTATACAGTATTTTTTGAGATCTTCATCACAAGCGGTTTAGCTACAGTAAGTGAAACCACAATAGCAGTAATTAGCTTTCGATAATGCCTGAGAAATGAAGAAGTGGGCAGGGAACTGTTGTCACAGCTCGTCACATCACATATTTTCGAATGGTGTTAAAAGATTGGCATTTTTCTTATTAGTTTGCAGATATATGATAGTAAAACCCTCGCTCAGTATCAGTTACGGTAATAATGTTGGTCAGAGTTTTAAAAGTGCTGATCAAATGTGTGTCATAATTTTCACCAAACTGACAATGTTATAAAGAAAACAAGATAATGTATAATAGTTTTTATTGAAGTATAAATAATAATTATGTGGTTAACACTTTTATAGTGCCATTATTGTCTGTAACAACACACGCTGCTGCCAATTATTATATTCAGTGATTAATTAAACCACAACTGACACATTTAATTTGCCATTAATTTGCATAGTTATAATTAGTGTTGTGGAATCTCATCAAACTAGTTCCTATTGTAACTTACAGCTATAAGAACTCACGTGTTTCCAAGAAACCAGAAAGTCGTCTTTCCCTAAAGCAGAAGAAGTTTTTAGATTGACTGTTACAGTGTGTTGACACTGGAGACTACTTCCAAAAATGTTAACTAATCATGATTTCACTGGAAAGTTTACACTATCAACAATTGCATAATTTTTGTTTAATCTTTTTGTGCTTAGCGTCTGCCAGAGTATTTCCATGTTTAATGAAACAATGTGCTGGCAAATTAATTTAAGATGAATTCAATTAATTAATCAGTGGTAAAAAAAAAAGCATCATGTTAATAATTACTAGATAAATATTGCTCTTTGCTGTAATAATTTTCAACAAAAGAAATTCACCAATCTGCCACAGATAAACACACATCAAGAAAACTTTTCCTATATTTTACCATAATAGATTTTGGGTCTAAAACAGGGATATGGGCACCTGTGCTTATACAAAGATCAGATTTGATCTAGTCAACATTACACAAATCTACACACATTTTCAGCCTCAGAAAACATTAAAAATTATAAGTTGCTGGCATTTTGGGTTCCAAAACATACTGACACCCAAAACCATCAATACCAGCGACCCCACCACTCACACACTGTAACAGAAAAGGGTCTCCCTGTGTTAGTAAGCTGCTACATTCTACTCATGAATTCTGAGGTAGTATTTAATCATCCTGCACTATGTATTGTAGGTCAAGCCAACTTTGTGACATGATACATCTAAATATACAGATGATTAGCTATACATAAAAAGTGGAGGTTTAAAGCCTTTCTACTATCAAAGCATGCTCACACCTTTCTCTCATGTAATGTGTAACTGTTCCAAATGAGTGACTGGTTTAATGTCCAGTGTTAAAGTAATCATTTATATGGGTATTAATAGCAACAGACCATAAACCCACATGAACATTATTTGAAGTACACTGTGACCTTGATTAAAATCTTACCCATAGGTCACCTTTTCGCTTTTTTATATAAAAAAAAAGCACAAAAAGCCACATCTTCAGCCATAGCTAGGCTGATGTGTGGTATCCTTTCCCTGAAATAACAACTAACCTGTCCTACTTTGCAAACCAGACATTTGAGTAGCAAATTGAGGGTCAGCTTTAAAAGGATTTCAAAGAAAAAAAGCAGCCGCTGTACATAACAAGGAATTTCCTTAAGGTATCTTAGCCAATTTTCAGATCCAACGTCAGCCATACAGTTGTGAATATATTGCAAATGTTGCCCTACATGAAACATTCAATTTAAAGTATATTTGAGGATTCATGTTTATACGCAGTCGATTAATTAATCTACAAGTCTGACACAACACTGAGAACCGGGAGGAAATATTAACATAATTAAAAAAGGGAAACTTGATTTAAAAATGATAATTATATGTTTGTAAAACAGATTCAATTGTTTTCTATTTGTATATTTTTAACAATTTTGAGTGAACACTTTGGTTGAGGATTTATTGTCATTTTTTTCCACAGCATGGGCACATGCATTTATTCTTAGCGTAGGATTGTTTATTTACAGCCTAGATTTGAACAATTACAACAAAAAGAAAACTAGGAAAAACTTCTGTGCCACAGGTTGATATAATTATAAGACCAGTGACAGTTAAGATGATAATAATAATGAATAAAATTTGTATTATTTAATTTATGCAAAAAACCTGCCTTAGAACACAGACAATATTATCTTATTTAATTTAAGATAATTGTGTAGTGAACCAAAGGAATTGAAATTTTAAAAGATGAGAGAGAAAAAAAAAGAGATTAAAAGTGATTCACTTTGACATTTTAAACTGATGCTGTAAATCACATCAGCTCTCATCATGTAAACAATGATCTTAGTATGTCTTCCCCCATGCAGAATTGAACAAAAATCTTCTCTTCATTTATTTTGAGAAACATGTTTAAAGGAATCTTGTTTGTGCTGTACCTTCTTAAACACTTGAACATGTGCGTTTATAGAAGGAAATCTGTACATTCAATTCTAATCACAGATAATGTCTTTTGCTGCTGTGCAATTGGTTCTGTCAGCGTTGGACTGTGTGACAGTAACTCACGACTTGGAAAATGGTCACTTGTGCAAGCTGTGAAATTTCTAAAGGTTCCTTATTCTCAAAACTTATAACCAAATAAGCAAAATTGACCTATTTTATTCATGCATTTTCTAGTTCATGTATCTTATTTAAATCGATTACTCAATTGTACCAGGGTGTTTGGGTAAAAATAGCATTTTTGATTTAAAAATATTATAGTGTTAAACACATTTTATTTAGTTCATGAAGTTGGACCCTTTTGTACGTTTTGTGTGTCTCTTTCATCTATAGACATGTACATGGTACCGTTAAAAAAAAAATGTACGACGGATAATTGGACTATAATTGCCTTTTAAAATAAAGCCTTTAAGGTACACTATACATACTTTTTATATAATATATACGTTTTACCAATTATTGACTAGAAAAGATATTATTTAGCACCCTTTATTTTAATAGTAGTGTACAATTGATGTATAATATAACTAAAATAAACTGAGGATGTAGCTTTGACAAAGATTTATGGTACACAATTAGGACCTTAATTACCTCTTTGAGTTCAAAATTAAACCTTTGAAGGTAAACTATACATAGGAGTCTTGTTTCAAGATGTCCAAAAGACCTACCTATATGGGATCCACCCCTGAAACTAGAAAAAGGTCAATTTTAAATTGGGGGGGTGAATATGGTGACCAACACAATAGTTGTAAAATACAATTAAAATGAATTTACCTGCATGTACAGAGTACAACAGACAAATATGTCTATTCTAAAAATATCTGAAAATTGCTTTAATTTAAAGAAATATTTTCACTAAGTATACTTAAACATGTAAAGTAAGAACTCATTTAATTTGTACCCTCACACACACACACACACACACACACACACACACACACACACACACACATACATCAGCCAAAAGGTGGGCATTAAATGGAGCTAACAGGATAAGGCAATGGGGAACTGCACTGTTATAAAGTTCCAAAGCTCTAATCCAGACCAGCAGTTTGGTCCGTTTCCACCATCCCCCCTCACAGCCACACCCTGACACACAAGTCAAATGCTGCGTGGAAAAGAGGGATAAACTCTAAACTCATCCCACATGCATGCCTGCTCCTCAATGAACACTTGATGAGTGTGCAATGCAATGATAATGAAGGTCTCTAGGTTTAGAGTGGTGGTCTTTCTTTCTGAAAACTTTAGAACTGTGGCATTCAGTTCATACCATCTGAAGATATTTGCTGTGGTTGTAGAGTAATTATCTGGTATTTAGAATTGCTTCAAAAAGCATAATATATTTAATGCATGATAAGCAGAACTCATTGAAAATATCCAAATAGCATGAATCTTATATAATGAATAAATGTTTGGATTTTGCATAGTTCTAGAGTGGAAAATAATGAAATTATGTTTTTGATTCTGTCACAAGGGAATTTTACTGAAATGCACTCATCTGTACTTATATTTACCACTCAAGTTTACATTAAAGAAGCATACCATACAATTTATCACATTTAAAGGTTGTATAAACGTTGCTCCTTTTGGAAATTATGCAACCACTTTACTTAACACTTGTTTAAACACGATTTGATTTTCTTTTTATTCAAGCACAAAAAATGGCTAAAATGGGATCAGAGGCCTCTTCTCACCTTACAAAGCAATCAACAATAGCTCGTGCTATCTGATGCTTCACAGTCCCCAAAGAAGTGGAGTTACTGGCTCAGTGCTAAAAAAAGTCAGTGGTATACTCTTGAGGTCAGACGAAAATTAAGTAGAATGGTAAACTAACCAACCAAAACAGGGGGTGAGACACAACATTTCCCCACATGACAGTCAACATTACAGTCACAATTTTAAACAACTTTACATTTTGATGGGAGATTGTGCCAAAGCAGGGTATAAGTAAATAATTTTTCAACAAATGTTTTTTGAGAATGGGGGAACTTAGGGCTCAAGATTGGCCATTTTCAAACGGGATACAAGAAATGTGATGATCTTCTCTTGGCTTCCCAAAGAGGTTCAGCTTGGAATTTTTTTTTTTATTCTTTACACAATGAAACAAACAAAAAACACTTTAGGGGTGTAGAATGAACTTCATCTTCAAGTGAATGGATTATGGCTACATTAGTGAAGAAAATAAGGGCACGGTAATTAAAAATTTATTTAGCACTTAATCATTTTTATTACGATGACCACAAAATATCTTCTGTATCTTCATGCTTTTTCAGGTATGGACAGACTTTTTAAACTTACACAAGGGAGTAATATGGTCTTAGCAAAAGTATCAATGTACAAAAAGACTCCTGCTGATATTTGTTCACAAATGATTAAGATATACACTGGCAGTCAAGTCCAGCACTATGTCCCACAACACCTGTCTACCCTTAATAATATATCTACTCCTATGAACAGAAAGGACTCAATGTTTTCTTTTGCTACCTTTGCTGACACATCTTGAGACAAAAGGAGCCTGTCATGGTGGGAGGTCCCCTCTGTGTAAGTAGCCACTCAGAGTTCTGTGTTGTCAGTGTTGGCGACATGCCCACTGGCCCCCTGACACCTGGCAATAATGACATTAGAGGAAGGTGGAGGAGACAGGACGTCAATGGACAGATTTGTTCAATTTAACCCCTCTGACCCCAGGCTGGTCGGCTCAATCTGTCAGCCGGACCCCTCCCCTTGGCGCTAAGTAGCCTCACAGAGACAAGAGGAGGAGAAAGAAGGAGACAGAGGTAGAGAATGATGAGAACTGATAGAGATGGTTACCAAACGAGAGGGGTATGTCAAAACATCCCTTCAAGCTGGAGGAAATGCAGTGTCTCTATGAGCTCTACTCATAATTGTGAGATTTTCTGCTAATTAGGAATGCAAGAGAATATGAATACATAATTCATAATGAACAAATAATGGATTCTAAACAAAAATTATAACAATGCCTATTAGTTAAAAATTTAGAACAAGAAATATAAGAAATGTGTTGTTTTTGCTTAAGAAAATGACAGAACAGTTCACAGGGCATCTGCTGATACTAGAACTTGCTGCAGGGTGAAGCAAAAAAAAAAACACACACACACATGGGCAGTTTTTACATTCATGAACACATGTTCTGTACAACCTTCATTTACACACCCTGGTCAGGGCTGCAAAACTTGTACCACTTTAGTTTTAATTTTGGGGAAGTATAACCAAAACAGACACTATCACTAACATTTATCTTATATATTATCATTTACTAATAAAAATAATTACAGCTTAAATGTGACTGGAGAAAAATATCCATATATGAGAGCCAAGATGAACAGAGCCCATGGACAGTGCTGGTATGTCTACCTCTTTTTTTCCCAGTACTATCTAGTGTATCTGGTACCAGAAGGGTATGGTTCATTAAAAGAAATGCCATGCTATCTTTTGGTTAATATCCAAATACAGATATACAGAATATACAGTGAATAAAACGAGGAGCAGACTTATGAACCAATCCTATCCTCCCAGGCTTCAAACTCTTCTAAGGCTTCTGAACAGTTGCTAACAAGACAAGATTACATAATAGAGAGAGAAAAAAAAACGCAGAAAAATAAAGATAAGCTATGGTCTGTATGAGCTGAATCAACACAGGATCAGGTGAACACTTGGCTCGTACTACTCTACTTCATTCCTTTAGCTTCAGCTGTCTTTTGCTTTAAAGCATAAATCTCTCTCTCTCACTGCTCTCAGGCATCTGTAGCAGATCGTCTGCACGCTGCAGCAGTAGTAACAGCCAGCTGGAGCCAGGCCAACTAAACGCTGCCAGATAAGTCAGAGGGCCACAAGTGTGAGCAAACACGATGGGGGAGAGGTCAAACAAAGTGTTGCATGACGCAGACCTTGGCAAAAGCCTGGGATTTTAAAGGAGGGGGATAACACAAGCTTGCTGAGAATGGAAGCCTATGCAAACATAGCTGCATTTGAAAAGACCTTTCCAAGATATCTTTCTAATCTGCTTAATTGATAAATGTGCACTTAAATTGTCAGAACTTGTCTCCAGCCTGTTTTAAGCAGAAGAATGTAACTTTTTGTCCACAAAAAAGCGAAAATAATTCTAATAGCATGTTATACATTTGACAAAATATTACAAAAATCTTCAGCTGTTGTAATTCCACTACATTCCGGTAAAAGAATAATAGAATTCCCTACACTTCCCCAACAAATAATTATCATGTTAATCTGACATCTGCAGGTTATCAAATAGCTTGTGTTTTCATCATAATTTACAACTGCAATGTGGAAAATGCAGAAGGAGACTGGATTAGTCATTATCCTCTCCTTTCTCTCCAGTTGCCCTCTTGGGTATGAACACAGGCAACCCAAGTGGCACACCAAAGTTGCAGAACATTTTTGTGTCAAAAAACAACAACAACAATAAACAGTTTACCAAGACTGTTGCAATGAACAATATGCCAATAACGATTTCCTCCATCAGCTGATTAGTTCAAATACATAAGTGATTAGTTCGAATATGTCTATACTGTAGATAACATTGACTGGCCTGATAGTAACGATCTGAGTGGATTTTTAAAGCACTGATTTCGGATGGTCCACTTTGGTATTATGTCAATGTCTAAATTTATTGATTAAATCAGCCATTTTTAAAATAATGAATAATGCCACATGTCATGTTCCATGTCCTTAACAAGATGTACACATATGTCTGGAGTAAGGCTATTGAAGGAATGTTAATGCTGACTGCCTTGAGAAACAGGACATAAAATGTAAGCTGTGTGTGAGAATGTGCATATATAGAGAAGAGGAGCCATCATGACATATCAACAATCTGGCTCATGTGTGAAGTTGCCTTTTATGGCCTTTGACATCAGGACTCGAGATGGTTTTCATGCCTGTATGAGCAGATGTAAGACTTTGCAAAGCCATTTGATGTAGTTCTCTCTTGTTTATATCATTGAACAAATATATTGCACTTAATCTAATACACAATCAAGTGTAGCGGCTTGCAAACTCTAGATCTTTCTACCAACACATTACAAGATTCAAGAGCATCATATGCACAAGCTTTGTTATAAAATGACATTTTTAGCTTGCACATAAACAAATATACATAACAAATAATGTATTGGCAATATTAAAAAATAGCATGCACAATATTGCGCAACACTGAATCAAGATAACAGCAAGCCAGAATAGGAAATGTAAAGAACAGATATCCACATTGGATATTTGATTTGCTATTACTTAAATGCCAAGTCAGATTTTTTTTCTGTGTGTAAGTCAACAACTTATCTCTTATGACATTCACTCATCTCTCCTCTCACAACCAGTTGGTTTAGTTTCAACGGCATTTCTGTCACATTTACCCATAGCTGCTTTTTTCTAATATCGTTCAAGCATGTGTGTGCATGTATGCAATAAAAAAAAAGCTATATGAAATTCAATGTAGTTAGAAATCTAGTTTTCAAAAACACACAGACATTTCTTCTATTACCACCCCCACCACCACTGCACGAGTCCTAACTTCATTATGATAACCTAATTTGTGTAATAGATGATTAGAAATAAACCCATAAATCAGTAGACAACAATATAGAAAAAACAAATAGACCCATGGCGACGAGGCATTAAATGACAGGAAATCAGTGGATCCATCTCATCAATTTTCTCCCTGTGAAGCCAAACACAAACACAATCCACGAGAAGGAAAAATCTACATATCATAACATAAATGTGGGGGGCTGCGAATCGGTCGACAAATGTGTCCCTCGTGCCCATTTTTTTTGCACTACTGAAATTGAAGTTGCGCATGAAATAATCAGGATGCCAAATAATTGAAGGAAGAAGGTCAACGATCCTGGGGAGGGGGTGAAGATGGGATAAGGCAATGAGGAAGGAGTGGCTAGGAAAAAGGCGGGGAGTGCAGGCTATTAAATTTATGACTTAGACTGCCACATCATCAGTTGAGGATGGGGGGCAGGGGTGGAATGGGGGGGTGCCATTTCCTTCCTGCAGGAGGACGGGTCTGACCAGTATTGTGTAAGCAGATGGTGAAGATATCAATGTATACCTCCACCAGGGCCTCTATTCATGTTCCATCAAAAAAGAAGAACCCTGTGATTGTCATCTAATCCACTCAGGGCCCACACCCAAACTTCCCCTTGTTGTTAGTTAAAACACTGCACACTCCTATGCATAAAAAAATCAGGTGTTATATAAACAAGACTGGTTTTGGAGAGCAGTAAGAGAATAACTTCAGAAAACAAATTATCATTTTTTTTTTCTAATCTTGTATTAGCGCTAAAAGCCAGTGTTATCACAGTTTTAGACCTAGCACATCTTGTTTAACCAAAAAGGAGAAGCTTAATTTACTTAAGTACATGGTTTTCCTTTCACGGAGTATGTAACACCTATTTGACAAAAGTGCTGCTCTGCAATAAAGCAGCGAAGTTCGTTAGTATAATGTGTGGACAGGGAAACCATACAAGGCGTTACATGTTGCGCTTAAGATCATACTATCTCTAGGCTCTATCAATTATTGATAGATAGAGTAATACATGTGTGGTGATATATTATAAATGTTATGTTCAGGTAACCTCAAAAAAAAGCCATGGCCACAGTAATGAAAAATGACATTTCCATGCATTTGAGTTTTTTTATGAGACGTGTTGTATTTTCATGTATACGTTTGGCTAAAGAAGCCCTTAAATAAGAGTCTTATGGGACTACTGTTAAATAATTAAAGATAGGAACTAGGTCTAGGGGTCTAGGTTATCTGAGAGCACAACATTTCAACAGTCAAACCGAACATCTTCTGGCTAACATACATACTGCAGCGGAACAGAAATACAGGTAGCTCAAATGCTAAATATTAACAGTGCGCCCTTCCCATTCACAACACTACACGTGCAAAATCGCACATCTCTTTTTTAAGAAAATGCATCTTCTGTCATCATTGCAGATTCCCTCCATTCAACCAATGTCTTTTGTGCACCACCAATGACCCCCCCCCCCCCCAAACACACACACTTCTTTGATCTTTTTAATGATCTCTGACCTAGTATGGAATCTATGAGCTGCGAATGCTGTTTTATGGCGGACTGGAAGTGGGGGAGGGGGCTTCAGGCAGGTCAAAGGGCATCAGATTCTGCTAATGCTAAACAGAAACAAAGTGTCAGCAAGCCCATGTTAGATTTCACAGAAGCAAATGCTGATTAAAAAGGATCATGTTACTCTGCCATCTTAAAGGCACAGGAGCATCTTTTTTGTTGTTGCGTAGGTTGTGTGATGTCTTACACACTTACTTTACACCCATCCTTTAATCAAACCATTAATTTGGCAAAAGTGCACCTCAAGCCACATAAAAATGAACATTCTTGCCCGAGCCTAAAAGAACCAGGTCTCTTAATTGTTCAGTGGGGTTCCTCAACAAATGACTTCCTCTCTGCTATCTGTTATAAAGTTTTATTGGTCTGCGATCACCCCCTAAAGAGGGGCCAGCTCGAGTGAAACGGCCTTATGCTCTTTCCATCTGATACCATGAATAACCCCAGTCCTGTGCAGAAGTGCTGACTTTGTCCTAAACTATATAGGGCTACAATGGATTTTCTCACTTTTCTGTTTTCCCCCCATCCAAAAAGGGTCAATATTGATCTTTAATCTCCCTTGTAATCCTTTTCCTGCTAAATGTTTGTCACAGGCATTGAGGGTAGAAGAGTGGAATTGGGGAAGAAAAACAAATCCATCACCTTCTCAAAATTCTATTTAACATCATTAGGCTTCATTCTAGATGTCCTCTGTGGTTAGGACTGGCGACTTTTTTAGCAGCATAGTTAATCATGCTTAACTGAAATGCCTAAAATATTTATCCGTAACAGTTATCAAATACTTGTAGACTTCTTTTAATTGGGGCTGAAGTCATTCAGAGAAGAACAAACAGACCGTGTTGCTTTTTCTCCAATGTATTTTCCTGTTTTTAAGCAGATAGATGGATAAAAATAAAGTGAGGAACTGCCATGGCTTGACAGGCTGAGGATGTACCAGATTAGGAGCTGTATCTGGTTTGTATTGATTTTGTGTGGACTTCAATCTAAATTTACTAATTGCTTCCTTGGCCGTATTCGATGTTGGTGGCAACCAGAAGTGACTGTTTTACTGCTAAGATGTCCACGGATATCGGCTCTAATCCAATTAATCCAAGTGTGTGCTATCACTAGGTCATAGGATCCTGCTAACAGACAACTATCTTAGAATATATGTTTTTTTAAATGAAAGAAACATTCATTGCAAAGCTTAAAGACATTAGGGTAGAGAAGGTATTGATACCTAACCAACCATTTAACTAGTCGAATCATTGCTATAGTTATTTTAACTAAAATAGATTTTAGAGTTTTTTCATTCCATGACCACTTTATTGTAGCTACTGGTAATTATGTTTTATCAAGCAAAACTACGATGTTACATGCATGTGGAATTACTGACTTTAATCCAGCAACCAAGTAATATTGTGTAGATTTTCACCAGTAACGTATTATTTGAGTGGTTGACTATTTTTAGCGCATTGGCAAGTGTATCAGATGAAACAGAAAACTGGGATCTCAGTGGTCCTTGAGTGATAGAACAGGATAGAACAGCAGAGGCACAGTCAGTAACGTAAAACTTGACCTATATGTTATATTTATTCATTCATCTTCAGTAAGTGCTTTAACCAGGTCAGGATTGGAGTGGACCTGGAACCTGTTCAATCACATGGCTAGCTGTACCCAATCAAATGGGCATTTAATGTAGTTTGAAGTTAGATTTTATTTTTAGAAATCCAGAATATATTATATAACATTATAATGAGATACAAGGTCAAATAAAAATGCTGTACTTGTCTATATAGTGTATAACTTAAAAATATTTACTATTTAAACTATTTAAAATGTCATACAGTATAATGAGACATTCTGTGTCTGCTTTCTAAAATGAATTTGCTCACTTTGTTTTTGCAGGACGTATATGTTGAATGCTGTATTAAGTAATGAACATTGCTACCTTTTTAGACAGATATTTTATCCACTGGAAAACTCAACAAACAGAGGTCTGGTTATAAGTAGATTTTAGAAGTAGATTTTAGAAGTCAATGTGGCAGCTATATTTTGAATATTTTGGATACTTTTATATGCTGTGTAAATATGTGGACATTTTAGCCTTCAGGAGATAGCATTCAGGTATGTTCAAAATACTGCGTTGTTCCCATCAGGCCTGATAAATCATTTGTACAGCTGCGGGAGATAAATGGGGTGCAGGGGTGAAAATCTGTTAAACAAACAACCTCCAACTTCCAGTATAGCCTATTAACTGTGGACTGTTTCTCTGCTGGGAAATAGCTCTGCCTTCCCCCTGGTGCACAACTCTTTTAGCACGTGGGCGTTAGTATATCCCCGTTTTGAGCTAAACAAAAGTCAATTAGTTCTATGGCAAGAGAATGTTCTAGGGTTTTTAAGGAGAATTGAAACAAGATACGACTTTGCCTAGCAATTGCCTGCGGGACAAAAGTGGAGTCTGGGATTGAGAATTCTTTTGTCAAGGTAGCGGGAGTGGTATCACATGGCTGTGGAATCCAGACTCTAATTGACCCCTGAATTCATTGGAGGCCATTAAAAACAAAGCCGGGCCCTCTCACCTTCGTGCGGGCTGAAAACTAAATAAGTAAGACATGCTTGAGGCAGATGAGCTGCAGTAATTCATGATGTCTGGATCCTGGATTTGGAGGGTCTCTGAAGGATGACACCTGATGTGTCTTCGTAATAGACTTAGATTTCTATTATCAACATATACTTCATATATCAGTTTTTCATTAAAACATCTTAAACAATATGAGCATGCAAATAATAATAATAACCTGTTTATATATTTCTTCTATACTTTATATCATTTTTACCATTTATTCTTCACTCTACATTTAAGGATTTAATCAGGATGAGTGTGAGGAAAAATTTGTTAGTTCTCATCTCTATGTTAGATGACTACAAAAAGACTGGTAAAACATGTCTCATTGTAAAGCAGGGGGTGGGTTGTGAGTGAGACTCAAGTGACAGAAACGAGGAGCGTGACAGGGGACATTACTAACCTCCTGAATCAGAGACGAGGAGCCACCACCACCACCACCACGGGAAGGAACACTTGAATTACTCGCCTCGCTCCCAGGTTGGCTGTCTTTTCCTGACTGAACACATGTCAAGGGCATAGTTGAAATAATAGCAAAGTGTTTACTCACAGAGCATCCACATTTGAGCCTTACATACAACATTTACGATCATTTCTGTGTAACACCTCAGAAAAACCTATTTAAATAAAAGAGTAGAAGAAAAGAAATCTCAAGAAGTGTTAAAAATGCATTTTATATACTTTTATTTGGCTCCATTGTGCCTAATTGTACCATAAAATGCATTCTTATGCATTTTGACAGTTTCTTTCTGTCTTGCTCTTCCCCTCAGCTCCTTTTCTTTCCATCTTTCTCTTTCTCCTCCAGTGCAAAGGGATCAGTTGCTAAACTGAATTAGCAGGCCACTCAATCATCAAAACAAACAGACCTCCTCTGTTAGTGACATTAGCAGCGAGGTAATTCACTTATGTTACACCGGACGGCCCCTCTGCACCACAGGCAATACTCTGGTAGATTTGCATTCAAGGTTAAAATCCAAACAATTCACAAACGTTTTCAACACATTTGATTACATCCATGGCTTGGTGCTAGCATGCAATGTTAGCATTCTGATCAGTCAGATGCCATTCATTCCAGTCAGTTCACTATGAGTGCTTCAAAAAAATGTAGATATGAATAATAATAAATTTAATAAAATAATAATAATAAATAATAGTAACTATAAAACATTTTGTTTACATAAACAGAGATCAGTCTCTAACCATGACCAGTTTGCTTTGCTAACACGAGTACGGATCTCGTCATTTGGACATATATGAGAACCAATATTGGATTTTTGCTTTTTATTTGAATGAGCCAAAGACCAACTGTGGTTTCTTAATTTACCAAATTATACAAACGGCATAACCCCTAATGGGAGAAGCCGAAAGAAGAAGGAGATACAAATGGCTTAAAACTGCATTTCCATAAATTAAGTTTTATTGTCTGCTAATTAAGATAAAGTTTTTGGCATTTGAGAATGATTTTGCCATCTCTTTATTTTAATTATGGTCAGTGTGAACTCTCTCCCCCTCCACACCTCACCCCCCTCCCACTCTTAACGTTGTTCCGGTGCCTATGGCCTACGCAAACCAATCAGGCTGCTGTAACTCAATAAATTGGTGTGTGTTTGTGTGGGGGTAGTTGAGGAAGCTAATCCTGGAGATGTGAATATCTGATGCTGCCCCTCAGCCTGGATACTTCATTCTTGATTCTAGCCTATCTTATGTTACCAGTCCTTCCTGTAATTAATGCTGACATGCTGGGCCATATGGAGCGAGACTGATGACATGCGACCTGAGTTTCTTCCTGTATCTCTACTGTAGGCATAGGAATGTTTTATTTATAACATATTGAAATTATGCATGTTAATCATTACATTATATATACATATACATATAAATAACATTTATTTCTTTAAAAAACTGTCCAATTTGCTATTGTATTGTATATATGTTTAAGTAGTATACTAAAAAACTCTGTTTAATGACAATCACCATCCCATAATGCCAAATAAATTCTCCTAATTTGACTTATTCAATGAAAAAGGCAAACATACTCAACACAGATAATTCGGATTGTTCCACAATGTTTGAAAAACAATAATAAGGTCATTCTTGGTATTATAAGCGGTCCCACTAAAGAAAAAAACTATAGGGATTTACTGACCTTAACATCCAAATCAGATATTGATTATCTTCCCGAATAGTAATACCAGAATTATCACAGAGCTTTCACAGCAGTACTTGCAGTAGTAGACAGGTGTGGAATAATATCTGTTGTGTTGAATGTGCACATTTTATTGCATGCGCATTTGAAAGCCACATACCTTAGCCATCATAAATACATGGCATTAGCAGACAGTATGGGTGACACTCTAATAATAGGTCTTACAATTACAGCATAAAATCTTCATGGGTTCGAAATTATTAAGCTATAATTTTGGCATTCTCATTTCATAGAAATACAGATAAAGGTTAACTGACACACAATCGGGCAACTACATCTTATGTATTTTAAAGTAAATGATTACACTGTTTACACTGATTACAAACGATTACGGTCTTGTATGTGTGTGCCATAAAATATAATGCTTGCATACTATCAGACTATTGATCAGGGTAACTAGCCAAGAATAACCAATAGCAGGCAGATTTTATGTCAGAGATTTTCATTTGATTACAAGTCAAACCAATGTGTCACCTGTCTATCCACTGCATTTGTGTATTCCATAGACTACTGTGTGAAAAACACCTCTAACTCAAAATGACACAGCTTTAGAACCGACACAAAAATCAAGCTTCACAACCCTCAACTCAAAGTAATCCCTTGACACCATGCTAGAGGAAACTATGCAGCTACTGTTAAACTCTGGATTACGATGCCATGTGGCTTTCAGCGCTGTTCAGTATCACACCTCGTTCTCAGAACCGGGGTCGGGATCTGGACATGTGGTAAAAAACACTCCAGACCATTAACTCGGCCAGGGAATTGCAATAAAGGCCATTCTTTGGTAGAGACTCAAAACATACGCGTACCCTTCAGTTTATGCAGACATGTTCTCAAACAAGGGGAATGAAATTAATAGGGAAGATTTGGGAATTCAAATGCATAGATTCGTGCCGAAGAAAGAAGAATTCGTTTTAAAGTAAATTATATTTTAACAAAAATTTTATGAATTAAATGTGAGCCATGTTCTTCAAGTTCTTGAGCCATAGTCAAATTTTTCCTACAATAGATTAACCTATATATGTTGCATTTTTTGTTGTTGTTGAGACAGAGCCTTTTTTTCAGCCATTAAATAATAAAAAGTAGGAAGGGGTCTAGGAAGACAATGTTTTTTTTTTTAAATAAAAGTTACTATATTTGCTCTTAAAAAAAAAAAAAAAAAAGGAAATTTTTATTGATTAAGAATACACCAAAATTATTATTGGTGTATTTAATGATTAATTTTAGGAAAAATTACAATTACAAAATCAGCTTTTTTCACTGTAATTTTTTTTTATAAAACCACACTAAAAAAACAATGTCCAACTCAATTAAATATGATTATGCCTAATATTGTGTCAATATATAATGATCAATTAGAGTACCTAGACTAAATTTTCAATTCCATATGTAGCAGTTTCTTTAAATCACAAATCAACTCTGCAAAAAATGACCAGGCCGGCCCAGGAACTTCAAGCAGTTTCAGTAACACTGGGCTAACACAAATAAAATCTAATACTCACAAAGAGGAAGGCTGTTCAAACAAGTCGTCAGGCTGTGTTTTTAATGAACAAGGAGCCTTTTGCTGACAAAACACAAGCGCTTCAATGGCACATTGTGTCCCCAAAGGTGTTTTATTGGCACTCCTTGCTTGAGTTATGGTGAAAAAGTTCCATGCATACTTTCACTGACAGAGCTTGAATGAAGAGCTGGGCTTTGACAAACACAGCTTTATATTTGAGGGCTCAGATGAGGGGCTAGTCACCAAGCAACAACCAATTTCTTTTATTTGTTGGTGTTTATCGATGAGGTGCTGATCTGCAACTGGCTCAAAAGTCCACTGAGTTTATAATATGGCTTTTGTTTTATAACAAGCTTGTAGACATTTTCCCTAAAATAGCAGGAATGCTGTTACAATTTTTCCACTGACTGAACATATTTAAAAAGAGTGGCCACTGCTTACAGTCAGGAGGGCCGGCTGACACGCCACAGGACATTAGTGCTGCCGCTGCTGGGTAAAAAAAAAATCATGTCATATAAAGGCTTTTGTTCCATGCATATGTTTCAGGCCACATGCTGTGCAGCTTAATGACTTTCTGGACTCTATGGCATGGCCAAAGCTCCACAATCAAACAGGAGAGGTTGCCACAGGGCTGGAGTAAACTACATAAAAAATTCTTGAGTGTTTCTGGACAGTGTGTCTGTAAATGTGTATGTCATAAATAACCAAACATTAATGGGATTACATTTTTGTATACCTTCGACTGGATATTTAAAAATACCCTAATAGTGAGAACCAGGAAATATCACTGGTCAGGCCAGCTTCCATCTTCCACAAAACAACCTCTGCTAAACATAGACCAATGGATATATTTTTCCCCTTGTTTTATTTGTACTGCAAAAAAAGAATAGATATTATGAACTTCCCTGCATGTTATCAATGTTTGTCTAATCATAAAATCTATTTCCTGCCTAAGAAGGAACTTCTCCTTCCTTTCAGTGATTTCACAATTGCCTCATTTCCCTTTTTTTTGTCCAAGAAATGTTCAGCTTCTATCTTCAGTTCCCCAGAATATGTATTTGATCACTGACAGCTGCTTTAATACTGAGTAATCTGTTTCACATCTCAGAAAGGTATTCAGTGGATGCTAAAGCAGACCGTTTTTAGAATGTTCAGATTGAGAAGACCATTTTATAAGACAAAAAACAACCAACCAAAAAAACGTGTGGCCATAAAAATGGTTAGAAATGCTTTACTCTTACGGTATAGCGAATACTACCTAGATTCTAGAGTTGACACTTTGAGAGTTAAGAAGCAGCCATTAGCCCAGATCTGCCAAAGCAAACAAAAGAGGGAAACACAAACCTCTCTGCAGGCTTCTGTAGTGAAATCATACACCAATACTGCCTTCCCATCACCCCTTCATCCCTTCCCAGCCCCCTCTTAGACCTACTGAGAGACTTGTTATGGGGGAAAAGCCACTCTGTGAGTTTTTAGTGTTTGCAAAACATGGCATCAGGACAACAAGGACAGTGGGGAGATCGTGAGCCCTGAATCCAAAGGTTAAATTCCTGTTCATTAAGGGGGGGGGGATGAATCATCTGTTTCACTGGAGCACTTATGTTATGTGCAGTACAATTATAATGATATTTTTTTAATGTTCATCAAGTAACCTTAGTCACCAAGTTAAATGTAAGATATCAATAATTACACCATATATTTTAGACACATACTCAAAATACACTTTTGAAAATAAATATGTAAATACTAAATACAAAGCCAAAAAAAAGCCAATCAAATTGGACTTATGGGCACATGAGAGGCATTTGTTTGAGTAAATGTGAGAATGTGCAGTAGGTGTTCCTCTTTGTGGACACACACACACACACACTCACACACACACGTGCATATTTGTACTGCTGGATTGTTGAAGTATGCAGTTTACCCTTGTTTCGTAATGGCTTGGCCACTAGCCGAAACACACGCACACTGCAAGAGACGGAGACTCCAGAATTTTTGGTCCTGAGCCAGAATGGAATGACACCAACTGTAGTTTTCTGCCCTCCTGCCAAAACCTCCAGACAAATTCTCTCCTCTCTTTTTCTTCACTCAACTCACTCCTTTTTTTTTTTTTTGCAACAACGAATTGTGATATGACAAGTGCTTCCACTTTTACTTTGGCAGCTTTTTCTCAGTGTGTGTGTGTTCCTTGCCCTTTAATTCTCCCATGGTTTGAAGATGTAAGGACTGTCTTACATATTAAAGTCAAGCCATGAAGTATACGATATATGACGTATATACTACTAAACATAATAAAACTTATTATTACTTATCAATCATTTTACAACAAAATTAATACATGAATAATTAATGATTGATAAACCATGTGTTGTCTTTCCTGCTCAAAATTCAAACAGAGCTTAATCCAGCGAAGCAAAACACTAAAGCTGCCTTTAGTCCCTGTCATAAATGCAAAGATAAGAAGCGTGGTTACTGTGTGCAAAGAAATGCCCCCCTTTCTTTTAAGGCCACATCTTGTTCTTATTTCAGAGTGTCATTTACTGCCTTTAAATTTGGTTTTCTTGTGCAATGTCAAAAACAGGCAGTATACCGGCTCCACCGAGTCTGCCAAATGCCACAGGCATCCTTTCATTGTTTCTGATTTGTGACAATATCTTCAAACCCATCGCCAATTGCATCTGTTAAACGTCTGTGAAATTAATTGCGTGTTAGGGAAGGCTCTGCAGTGCATTTTAAAGTTATTGCACTTGGAAAAAGTTTGCAATTGATCAATTTGAGTAACAGATTAAAAAATGACAAACCTCCCATCATATTTAATACAATAAAGTCAATGTTTAAACCTTGCGTTTGTATATCGTGCACATTTCATATGTTTTTTAATGTTTTATTACATTAGTCAAAGTAATAAATACATTGCGCCGTATCATACGCCATTCGTTTTCCACGGAAAGTTGATTTCACATGCGAAGAAGTAGAACAGAACGGATCCTATAGCCTCAGGTCCATTATAGGGCCCTCAATTAAGGCTAATACTCTTATTTGAATTTCATTTTTATGCTTGAATTACACCGCTGCATACGCTAATGCAGCCCCTAATGTACATTTCTCATTTAGCCCCGGCTGAGGATGATCTATCATAAATAAAGAATGAAAAGTCCATCCAAGCCCACTCCATATAGATCCAAGTTAGCTTAAGAGCTTGGCCCTTGTTGTATCAATCTAAATTATCCTCTGGGAACACACTTGAGCTATCTTCTGGGGAAGATTAGGGGAGCACTACACCAGCATGATTTCATGGCATAACTTCGCTTGTGTTAGTTGTACACACATGTATGTAAACCACCACAGTAAACCACCCCCAGCTTTCTATTATCAGAATGATTGCAGAATAATTCAGTAGTGCCTAATCATTCACAAGGGCTAAATACGATGAGTTTTGTACAGAATGTGACAGCAAATATTTTGATGTGCAATAAGGATTTGGTTGTAATCTGAGTTTTTTTGTGATGCATGCATGGGGCAAAAAGATTTTCCAGAATAAATAAACACAGATAGCACTCATGTTTGGTGTTAATACAGTGTTAGTTGAACTCAGTGTCCAACCCTGTGCATGCATAACTGGTGCTGTTTTTTTTTTTGCTTTGCCACTGTTGATGCACGTTTACCTGTTTAAACTGCTCCTCATAAGTCCACTCGTGGTGCTGGGGCTGCGCGTGCGGAGACTCGGGCTGTCGGCCCCCCGTGTACGGAGTCTGACCTCTGGAGCTCTTCGGCGACTCGTTTCCTCCGAAGCGCGCGGCGTGGCACGACGCGTAGCGCGCCAGGTCTCCAGCGAGGTCGTCGCCGTCTTTCGCGCTGTCTTCGTCCTCCGCGTCCCGCTCGTCTTCGTCGTCATCGTCGTCCAGGGCGGTGCGCTCGTCGTCCGCGTCCGAGTCCGAGTCGTCCAAGTTCAAGATGGTTTTCATGCGGTGCGCCGCCAGAGCTCCACGCACCGACGCCTGATAGTGGCGGAACGCGAGCTCTTGTTGCTGCTGCTGCTGCTCTAAAACAGCCCGGAGGTCCTTGTCCTTCTCGGCTTGGCTTCGCAGCTTCTCCTCGAGCGCCAAACGAGCCGCCTGCTGCTTCTGCAGGTTCTCCATGACAGCCTCGAGCTTCATACCCGCGCCGCCGGCGGGCTGATGCGAGTGAGCGGCCGAGAGGTGACCGTGTGCGCCCGGAGCCGCCACCAGCAGCGGCAGCGGCAGCGGGCTTGCAGACGAGAAGGCGGCTTGCTGCACAAACACGGAGACATCAAGCAGAACGAAATGTTTACCAAAACGTCGAAATAACACTTAAGTTATAACTGGAGGGGTTATAAAGTATGTGGGTAATAAACCTAATGTCGTATGTAAACGAATTGGTCTCTTTCTAGGCAAAACAGACGCAAATTGCGGGTTCAAAAGTTGGGAAAACATGCAGAAGCCTTATAAAACATTCAGAAAATCCTAGGTGTGTATACATTAACTTTAGACTTTCTAACAATGTGTCTGTAAAGCATTACAGGTGTAAAAAAAAATAATAATAATAAAAAAAGCGCAACACATAAAGTGCAATTACAGATGGTTTAACATCACGACATCAAGCGCATAGACCACACGTTTAGGTCGTTTGTGCATTTAAATAACACAAATAAACACACAAAAGAGCAGCTCGAATGCTTACCAAGGCAGATTTAGTTGCTATGCTCGTGTTGTCAACCATGCTTCTTCTCCCGTCAAAGCAAACGAATTGACTCAAAACTGTCCCTCTTCAGCTGCAAGTCAGACGTCGATGTGGTCCTGCTTCAACATCGAGCTGCTGCTTCGCGAGGAAATGTGGTGTTGTGTTGGTGATGGTGGTGGTGTGGGGGGGAGGGAGGAAATAACTCTCTTTCTATATATACATACAGTATATCGGATTTGAGTCTGCAGGACGGGACGAGAAGCTTTTCAGCAACAAGTGGCAAACAAACTGTAGGTAGAATGACCTCTTGAGGCGAGAGAGATGAGCACCTCCCGCTGCCGAGAGCCTTCCGACACGTCAATGAGTGATAAAGCACTGAGGGCAGGGTCTAATACTACTAACACACACACACACACACACACACACACACACACACACACACACACACACACACACACACACACACGTGATTACTGATGGGACATTTCAACTCACACTCACACCTGATCATACAAAGTTCACCTCTAAACAAATGTTTACAAAATGTTAGGGATTTCACATGCTCCTAACATGTACTGAAATAAAGTGATATAATCATATATATATATATATATATATATATATATATATATATATATATATATATTTTTTTTTTTTATATATAGTTTTATAGCATAAATCTACAAATTCACAAATTCTCTAGCTCTTAGTGTTTTAGATGTTCTCCTTAAGTTCGCATGGGTTTTCCTCAGGGTTTCATCAGGGCTCTGTGGTTTCCTCTGACATGCAGGTAGGTGGATTGGCCATGCTGGATTTCCTGTAGAATTCTCCATCAGTGCTCTGCGTCCAGCACAATCCACTTTGACCAAGAATTTTGCATTTAGGATGACTGATTAATTCATGCACTTTCATGCTGTTCAACCTCAACAGCATGGGTTAGGGATAGGGTTAGGTCTAGGGATAGGGTTAGGATAGGTTAGGGTTATTAAAAATATAAACAGCAAACAAACATCTAAACTGAATGCCTGATGAAACAATTGAACATGCAAGCTATGACACTGTGTTGTTTAAATAACTTATTATTAATGGCTATTCATATTTATGACTCAGAGGCTGTTGATGTATAAACATTGTTATTTTCGGATGCACTCCGGAGCAGTATATGTATTATGACATCATTATAAAAGCATGAACCAAGTATAAATATATAGCTTATCAGTGGACAGTATAGTAAAAGGATCACAGTTTTATTACTTGTCTCACCATGTTAGAAAAAACACTGGTTTCTGTTCATCACAAGTTCATAACAATAGGCTGAGAAATCTCTATCAAGTGGCTTTTTGACTTTAATTTTTAATTGCATTTTTGTATTTAAAGCAGTTCTTGGCCAACGCTCTTCACAGCCTTTAAAACATGGTATTTATTTATATATTTGTGATTTTGTTTATATCTGTCTATCATCATGGAATCACTTATAAAATCCTAAACTTACAAACTGGTAAATTTGGCCTATTATAAGGAATAGTTTCAGTATGATTGCTCCTGTTTTAAATTGTTTTGCAATGCAGTTATATGTGTAATCTTTTTATATATATTTTTATAATAACCCTGTTACATAAAGGCAAACTATGAGCAAAGTGCTGTTTTTATAAATTCAAATGAAGTTTGTATTGTAACCCCCTCATATTTATACATTACCATTGTATTAATATTG
Source organism: Silurus meridionalis (assembly GCF_014805685.1). NCBI lineage: Eukaryota > Metazoa > Chordata > Actinopteri > Siluriformes > Siluridae > Silurus > Silurus meridionalis. Next base: position 12,549,270 of record NC_060910.1, on the reverse strand, counting down.
TTTTTGGTGTTTAATATGATAAATAGTTGAAGAACATTTAGGTTAGTGATGAAATGTGTTGAAAATGGTCAATCACAATGACTTCCTGTCAGCACAGGACACCATTAGTCACTTTAGAGTTATAATGATTAATGACAGACAGATTTCCATTCAACTGTCTGAAATTTGATTAATAATAAAACCTCATGTGTAATGAGATTAGTGTTTTACACAAAAGAATATCAAATGTCGTTACACGTAGAACAAGTGACGTTTCTATGCTTTGTTGGTGAAACATCATCACAACTACAGCTCCAGTTCTTTGTTTATTTGTTTATATGGTTTATAAAATGACCACGAAATACTGAAATAAAAAAATATAAAAAGTTAATGTGACGAATGAAAAAAAAAATGAAGATCATGTTGATTCAACTGAGCTTTTTATTTTATTTTTAATTTTTTTGCATTTTCAGGTAGAAATGGTTCATTTGAATGGCAAATTTTGCTGTGAAGTTGTATCTGCATAACAATTCAACCAATCTGTACGTTATACATTTGTATACACCTTCCAAAATCACTTTTATTTGCAATGTAAATATAATAATAATAATAATAATAATAATAATAATAATAATAATAATAATAATAATAATCACCCTCTATTGTTGACTTGAGAAATTAGTGAGATATCTGTGAAACATGCAGCTGGATCAGCATGGATGAAATATAAGCCAGATGTCTGTGTTTAGGAAGACATCTGCATCTGCAATGGGAATGGGGTGTCATTGTATATATGTGTGTGAAAACACACACATAAGAACTTCGTGGTGAAAACTGCAACAGTGATGTCAGTCAACGCGAAAGCCACAGAGCAGGTTCTGTGTGAAGAGTTACATTTTTAATGCTGCCCAATACTGACCTCTAGTGTTCACAATCATTATTTTTTTTAGTAAAATGATGTTTTACACAAACTGTATACACACAGTCACACATTTACCAAATGTGTGTTCTCTTACATTTATTTATTTATTTATTTATTTATTGTTTTGAAACCAGCATCACCGAATTGATTAGAGATTAGATAGTCAAAATAACCAGGAATAAGTAAAAAGGAAATTGAGCAGTTCAGATAATGTATGATTGAAAACAAAAATGTCTAATAAAAGTTGACATGTAGTAGTCGATTTATTCTATTTTATTCAGATGTAATAGTTTTTTAATTGAAGGTGTGTTGTAGATGTTCTGGACGTTTGTCTTGTGTCTTAACGATTTATTATTATACAATTATTTTTATTTGTCACCCAGATGTACTTTTGATATGTACATAACTCAAATATACACATTTTAAAACGATTCAATTAAATAAAGGTGTGCAAATGAATGTATAAATGAATATGACGTGACAAAACAACAACAATAATAATAGCAATAATAATTATTATAAGTATTATTCATATTACTATTGTAATTATTATTGTTATTATTATTATTGTTATCATTATTATTATCATCATCATTATTATTATTATTATTATTATTATTATCACATGTATAAGGAAGAACACGTGTATTTTCTTACATATTTCCACAACGTGTTAAAAGCATTTCAGGTACGTACATAAAACCCAAAATAAAATCATGAGGTCAGATAAAAACATTTAAAAAGTGGGTGACAAATTAAAAGAAAAACTTATATAAAGTGCTAAGACCAAACCCAAACCGCCAGAACAGCTACAACACACCCTGGCACTGATTCTGCATGTCTGTAGAACTATCTTTGAGCCAGAACACAGCTGGTGATGTGAGCCAGAACACAGCTGGTGATGTGAGCCAGAACACAGCTGGTGATGTGATAATGGTGATGTCTATTGTCCCATAGAGTGCAACCTAAAAATGCAGAACTTTTATTGATTCCCTAAGTTCTTTAATCATATTCTGTGTGTT